>NW_003852567.1:453943-505013 GCF_000181295.1 Otolemur garnettii
GGCTGGGGATTCGAACCCGCCACCTTAGGTGTACATGGCTGGCTCCTTAGCCCATTGAGCTACAGGCGCCGAGCCACTTGGCTAATTCTTTATCTTTTTGCCAAATCTCAGCAAGATAAACTCTATCTTACTCCCCATCCAAGTGGACAAGATTTAAGGTCAATAATTGATCCAGATGAACCAACTTCCTCTGTATGTTCCAGAAACAGTCCCTTCATAATCATCCTGATTCAAAGTAGAAGAAGGAAAACCTGCATGAGCTCTGGAGAAAGAGGGGATCATAAAAGACACTGGAGCCCTTGTGGCTAGTGTGGATCCAGCAGCAGGATCCTATGCCTGAAGATGCAGCCTTCTATCTGCCTCATAGCAATGTGCTACTATACCACCCTGGGCAGCACCTGCTCTGCACACCTTCTCTGAGATACAAGACATCCCCAATCTTCAAGGAGGAAACTGAGTCTCAGAGAGGCCAAGTGACTTGGTCATACCATACGCTGCTTCATGCTGAAGCTAAGAGGCAGAGCTGGGTTCTGGGATCAGGCATTCAATGTCTGCTGACGGTCTGCCCCTAACAGCACTCACAGGACAAAGCACTGAAAGGAAGGAGCAGATCCTGATTTCGAGATGTGTAGAGAAGACAGGTGCACCACATGCCACACAGTGACATGGAGGGATGGTCAAAGGTTGTGGGAGCACAAGGGAGCAGGTCACTCTGCAGGGGGCAGGAGAGAGAAGAAAGGAGACACAGGACTGGGCCCTAAAGAATGAATAGGAACACCCAACTGGGGGAGGGAGGAAGGACATGACTCTGTCTTGGGCAAAGATGGAGAACTGAGAAAAAATGTGGGTCATTCAGAAAATATCCCCGTGGCTCCTGCAAGTCAGGGATACAATTTACCAGAAATAATGAGAAAATAAAATCCAACATAGAGAACAGATAGGGCTCTATTGCTGTCACAGAAAATTGGCCTCACAGTCAATCTAGGAATGGAAGGATTATATCTTCTAAATGATTAAAGTTCACACTCAGCTCCAATTTTCTCCATCAGACCAAGGTCCAGCTAGATATGAGACAGCTTTCTAGTCCTAATAAGACTATAGTGCACTGGGGACACTTGGGTTCCCTTCTTTGAATACCTAACACTGGCCTTTCCCAAGGAGGAAGTGAGACCAGCTTAGCAGGGTAATGGTGGCTTCCTAGGAGATAAATACAGCCTCTCCCCACTCCTCCCTTTATAAAGTTAGTTGATGACCGACCACATCTGTGCTGAGTTAGCACCTGGCTTTCCTCCTCATGTGTCATCATTGCCAATATCATTTATCCCCCAAAGCAATATAGAGACCAAGAAGTGAGTCACTTGGCTTTCATTACCAAGGTTAAATGCTGTGACCAGTAACTCTATTAGGATGTTTATGTTCTTGATGTCTTTTTAAAAATCAATGAATGGTGATTCCTCAAACAGATGACAGAAATCAGGCTTACATATGCCACGGAGCTGACATGTTTGACCTTCAGGACACAAAAGAACATCAGGTGAGCATTATCTACCACACACCTGCCTTCTAAAGCTCATCTCGCTTAATTCAGGGAAGGGAGGGGCAGCATCTTTGACAGGCCCATTTACCTTTCTTATTGCTGTGGCCTCAGCCTCCAAAATTTATCTAGCACAGAGTGGATGCTCAACAAATATTCAATGAAATTTATCTAGCACAGAGTGGGAACTCAATATTCAGTGAATGAATGGGTCTAAATTGAAATCATAACTTAGAAAAGACGCTTCCTTTCAACAGCCAAAAACACTTCAGATTCCAAAGGACCATGTCAAACACAACTCCTACTCTGTTGTCAGAGTCTCTAGGCCCTCAGGTGAGCAGAGAAGAGCCTTGGGGACTGGGATGTGCCACATCCTCCCATTTTGTCAGCAGAACAGCATGGCAGGGAGGGCTGCCTGGCAGATCTGAAGTCCTATTCTCTCATTATACAGATGATGAAACCAGATTCCAGAAAGGGAGGCTGACCTGCCAGATCACACATACAGGCCACTTGGCTCCCAGGCCAGCTGGAGCTCTTTCCAAAAGCTGTGTGGTCCAGGTTGAGAAGGAAAGAGAATGAGATGAATGAGGCAAACCAGACAGCTATGACGGAATATGTCCTGCTGGGGCTACATGAGCACCATGACGTGGAGGTGGTCCTGTTTGTGCTGTGTCTGGGCATCTACTCAGTGAACCTGCTGGGCAATTCCCTCCTCATAGGGCTGAACATACTGGACCCCCATCTGCACCACCCGATGTACTTCCTCCTCAGCAACCTTTCCCTCATGGACATCTGTGGCACCTCCTCCTTTGTGCCTCTCATGCTAGTCAACTTTCTGAAAACCCAAAGGACCATCTCCTTCCCCAGCTGTGCCCTGCAGCTGTATCTGACCCTAGCGCTGGGCTCTACAGAGTGCTTGCTCCTGGCAGTGATGGCCTACGACCGTTACATAGCTATCTGCCAGCCACTTAGGTACCCATTGCTCATGAGTGGACAGACATGCATGCAGATGGCAGTGCTGAGCTGGGGGACAGGCTTTGCCAACTCCCTGCTACAGTCCATCCTTGTCTGGCGCCTCCCCTTCTGTGGCCACAATGTCATCAACCACTTCTTCTGCGAGATCTTGGCAGTGCTAAAACTGGCATGTGGGGACATCTCCCTCAATGCACTAACAATGATGGTGGCCACAGTTGTCCTGACGCTGGCCCCACTTCTGCTCATCTGCCTGTCCTACATTTTCATCCTGGCTGCCATCCTTAGAGTTCCCTCTGCTGCAGGCCGGCAGAAAGCCTTCTCCACCTGCTCTGCCCACCTCACAGTGGTGGTGATATTCTATGGAACCATCTCCTTCATGTACTTCAAGCCCAAGGCTAAGGACCCCAAGTTGGATAAGATTATCGCATTGTTCTATGGGGTTGTGACACCCTCACTGAACCCCATCATCTACAGCCTGAGGAACGCAGAGGTGAAAGCTGCTGCGGCGGCTCTACTGGGAGGCCGCCTGCTCTCCAGGAAAGCGTCTGCCTTCTACTGCTGCTCTCCGTCTCTGTCAGTCAATCCGGGCTAAGTTATGTTGTGGCAACGATCTCAAATCTTCCGTGGCTTAAAGTCATAAGGTCTGTTTCTTGCTCATGGTGCAGGGTCATTAGAGGCTGGCTAGGGTTTTGCTCTGATGTGTAGTCTTCATCCCTGGGATTCAGGAGGACAAAGCAGCTACCATTTGCACACTGCTGGTCACCATGACAAAAGGGAAAGGGGAGTGACAAAGCCAGCACTGACATCTCTTAGAGCTTCCACTCAGAAATGCCATGTGTTACTTCCACTTATACATCAGGGGCCCACGCAGTGGCCAACAATAAGGCACATAACCTGGGGGAATATTTGGGCCCCATCTAACATGAAAGGGGAGGAGAAGTACAGCTATCATGTGTCTGGAAGGAAAGAAAGAGAGGACCAAGAGATTGGTGAATCGCCTAATGACCCCACACCCTCCTCCAGCATCCATCCAAGAGCTACTAGAAATTTGGCTTCCTTTTTCTGGACTGTCCATCTTCCACAGGCTCCTGCTGGGTTAATTGTCCCAACAAAGCTCCACTTGTGGTAGCTTTGTATTGGGCTAACCAAACTAGGTTGGAAGTGTTCTTCCAGAGTTTTCTTCCCTGTCTGGGTCTGAATTAGGGCTGACCTCAGAGAAACCTGCATATCTGGAAGGCAAAAGTGAGAGCACCAGACCCTGCAGGAGTGCTCACATGTTGTCACTAAATTTATGGCTTACCTGGTAAGTGCAGCCCATCCAGGCCCCACCAGATCACCTTCTTCAACTGTCTGAGTCCTGGGTCAAGCGCAGCTCCATGGTTGCCAGCTTCTCATGCAGGACAACAGTGTCACTGAGAATGAAGGTGTAAGAGCCAGACCAGGTTCTAGTCTGTCCTCCTGGGTTCTAATTTGCCCTTCTCTCCCTACTTTCACATTCAGATCTCCTTCCCTACTGCCAGCCAGGCTGACGTGCAGCAGCCCAGGCCTGACACCAGTGCAGAGGTAGCTGCTTTGCCCGGGCTTCTCCAACTGCTCCCATGACTGTATAGGTCTAATCTCCATAATGTAGTCCCTATACCACTCATAGTGGTTCTGCTAGTTTGGGCAAACCCCAATTGAGTCATCCTTCTTCTGATCAAGAACATTCGATGGCTCCCCATTACCACAGCATTAAGTCCAAATTCTTCTGCAAAGTTGTCAAGGCCCTCCAGACTGACCCCACCTGCTTCTGAGCCTGATTTTTCTACTATGCCCTTCACATGGCCAGTCCCCTGACTACATTATCTGTACTGTCTGCACTTCCATGTCTTTGCTCATGCTGTTCTCAGATGACATCTGGAGCCAGTTTTCAAAGCCCATCTACTTAGAGTAGATGATCATCTCTTTCACTCAACTTTCCTGTTGCATTTCAACATTGTTCTGTTCACACCTGTCTAATCCTGACTTGCATTTGTGACATTTCACCACCACGTGAGTTCCTTAGGGCAGGATTTAGGCAGGCATGATTCACCTCCCACAGAGCTTTCCCTGTGAAAGGTCTGCTGAATGAAGCTATCACTCAGAAGCTTGTGACATCACCACCTGGGGATGAAGAATGTGCCACTTACCATGCCCCAGGAAATATAAGGTGGTCAGGGGTCTTGGTCCAATCGTGTGCACAGATACTTCAAGAGAGCAGCAGTATCCACCAGCCAAAGCACCATATTCAAGGCTGGCATGGAATCTTTGGACCATGAGTTCTCCCCAAATGAGACAAGTCAGGAGAGCAAGGATCCCCATTTGGGGAACCAAGAGACCAGGGTTCCAGGCCTGGTTCAGCTGCTATGCCCAGCACTGCTCTCCACCCCAGGAATCCCACAGGTACCTCAAACTGTCCAAAACTGAACTCTATCCTCCCACCTACAGTGGTGTCACGATCTCAAGGAATGGCACCATCACCCCCTACTCAGAAACATGGCAATCATCTTAGACTTTCTGTTGTACCTCATCACCCCATGCAGGCAATCAGTCACTAAGTCCTATAGAGTTCACCCCTTAATAGCTCTTAAATTGGTTCCCTCCTTTCTACTGACATCATGTTAATCAAGAAGCCTTCACCATTTCTCTCTTTTTTTTTTTTTTTGAGACAGAGCCTCAAGCTGTCTCCCTGGGTAGAGTGCCATGGCATCACAGCTCACAGCAACCTCCAACTCCTGGGCTCAAGTGAGTTTCCTGCCTCAGCCTCCCAAGTAGCTGGGACCACAGGCCCGGCTATTTTTTGGTTGCAGCTATCATTGTTGTTTGGTGGGCCTGGGCTGGATTCGAACTCGCCACCTTAGGTGTATGTGGCTGGTGCTTTAGCCACTTGAGCCACAGGCGCTGAGCCCATTTCTCTCTTAAATATCGTAACAGCCATGTCACTGCACACTTGTCTCCCAAACTCTCCCCTAAATCCATCCTCTGCCCCCACCATCAAAACACCAATCTGATTGTGTTACTCTCCTCATTTTCCATAGAATAAAGGCTATACTTCCCCCATCTGCCCAATCACATTACTACTCACCTCCACTGCCTACTACACACACACACACAACGCCCCGGAGTTCCCTGAGTATATATCGGTCTTTCTTGCCACGGTATCTGTCCCTTGCCATTCCCTCCTCATCTCCAAATACTTGGTGACCTTTAGTGATATATAATAGACATCATGTGCTAGGCACTGTATTAAGTGTCCTAAGTGCTTTGCTGACTGGGGACCAGATGAATTGATGGAGATCTCAAGTGAGGAATGCAATGTGGACACTGGGGACCATAGAGAACACTGTCCCAACATCTTGACATTATGGCAACTTATTTAATCCCCATTCAACCCCCACTACCACCTTTCCCAGGAAGCCCCTTCTGACCCCAGCATGTCCAAGTTCTGTCTCCCTCTTCAGTGCCCTCAGTACCTTCTGTACTCTGAATCCAGCTCTGCCCTGAAACCAGCTATTTGTATTCAAGCATCCTAATGACCTGGCTCTATACATCTTAATAAGATGGAATAGTACTGGGGGATAGGAACAGATACCCAGTTCATACCCCCTCACTACTTCTCACCATTCATTTGGCCACACCATTCTCTGCTCAGTGGCCCTAGGAAGAGATGTGATTGCAGAAAACTGAGAACAATGGATGTTTCCTTGTCTTTTGTACTTTGAACCTAGGCCCTGATGGGTCCAGAAAAGACACAGGGCATAGATAAAAAGATTTGGGAAAAAACAAGATATGTGAAAGCTAGGCTTCCTCACCTCCATATTAACAAAAGGGGGAGGAAGAGAGGGGAGACAGGAATGTAGAGAGTACTGGCACAAAGGGTACCGAAAGCAGTTTTAAAAGATGGAGCAACTCATGTCTTGTTTGTCAAGTAAAATCCGGAACAGAACCCCTAAGTAGAAATGGCTTCAAGGTATGTCTGGCTAGTCAAGGCCTCAGATAATCTCAAGGGTCTTTGCATATGGCATGGGTGTGGTGAAAAGAACTTCAGGAATGAATGGGTTGTGGAGATGAGAACAGGAAACCTCCCTGCACCTCAGATGACCTGTTGGGACCTCTAACTGGGGACCAGGTAGAATGATGGAAATCTCAGTGAACTAATGAAGTATGAACACTGGTGACCATAGAGAACACTCCCTTAACATTTTGGAACATGTAAGACTCAAGTCTCAAGTACTCAAGACTCAAGACTCAAGACTCAAGTAAGAACCTACTATGACCCTTGTGGGAAAATAAGAAAACCTGAATTGACACAAGGTCTTTTCTGGCACTCAGGAAAAATGGGGGCTCAAAATAGAAGTTATTTCTTATGATATTTCTTGAGATGTATACCTGCTACTCCAATTTCCTGGGACCTTGGCTTCCTTTGTGTTGGGTGTGGACACCACAGGGAGGTTTGTCTGATATAAACCATCTCAGCACGTGGACACATATGCACACACATGCCCAAATAAGCACACATATGCACACACCTCAGCTACTGCACACTGAGATCAATAAGAATTGAGGAATAGGAATTAAGAAGTGTTTAGAATGAAAACAGGTACCACATGAGAAAAGAGGCAAGTCCCTATGTGGTGGGCAAAAGCCTCAGACAGCAGCTCCCAGCAGCTCATTCTGACTAGGCTCCCATCACCCCTGCTGATTTCCTCAGATCCTCTCCCTCCCCCCTTTCCCACACTCTTGACCCCAGGAAAAAAGGCAGCAGCACACAATCAGTACATACTTCATTGGAGACACACAGACTCCACCTGCATTAACTCAGGACACCAGCCACCCCAGCTGGCCTGAGTTCCATCCCTGCAATCCCTCCTTCCCAGCACAGGCCAGCCCAGATGCCACCCCTGGGGAGGAAGCCTGAGGCCAGAGTTGCTGAGCCTCTGGGAAAATGTGGACCCTCAGTTTCCCCAAGATAGATTCCATTTCCTCTGAAATGATGCCACATTCCTGAAAGGGCTTTGTTTCCGTAGAAAGGAATCCACATCTTTAGGAGGGCTCCATATCCCTGGGAAATACACCTTGGTCCTGAGGGGGCTCTGTGCCCTGCATAGGCTCCAGTCCTTACAAAAGACTCCATGGATAAAGGAGGACACCAAGCCTGCAAGAAGTTCTTCACATACTGAGTAGGGCTCAAGGTCCCTGGAAGAGTTCTATGTCCTTGTAAAAGACTCCATATCCTGAAGAAATATAGCTTGTCTCTTGTCTTTGGGAGGGCTCCATGCCCCCAGGAAGGATTCATATCCCCCCAGGGCCAGGCCCAAAGCCCCTCTCAGCTGGCACAGATGCTGTTGACAGTGGCCCCTCCTGGGCCCACAAGACCCAGCTCCTCCTGTTCATTGATGCATAGCTGATAACCACAGCCCCGGGCCCGCCCTCCAGATGGGACCCTGTGGTCAGTCTTGGCACGAGGGGGCAGCAAGAAGCCCACACTTCCGGCAATGAGCATATGCCAAATGCTGTGAATATAGAAGTAGTTGTCCCGGGTCTCCACAAAAGCATAGAGGAGGACGGCGCTGCCTGCAATCAGGCTGCCTGGGCACAGGTAGAAAAGCCAGCGGCGCCATGTTGGTGGGTAGCAGTGCCGGCGGCGGACGCTGCGTACTGTCTGGGGAGAGCAGAGAAATAGGGCTCAGGAACGTGAGACTCCAGTACTCAAACCAGAGCTGGTCACTCAGGCTTCCTCTGAGCCCTGGCTGTGATCTAAAAGCACCTGCAAAGACTGGGGTGGGCACTGTGGGCAGTAGGTGCTGATGACAGAGTCCAAGCCCACCTTACACTGGGGGCCTGACCCCCAGGGCCCTGCACCAAAGTCCTGCCAAGAGCCCCCCACAGCCCTCCTCACCCTTACCCAGGCAGTGGCCAAGATTCCCAGAGCGAAGAGACTGGGTCCAAGCAGGTTCCAGAGTCCATGCCGGTCCAGCTGCAGAGCCATAGACAGCAGCATGGCCCCCAGCAAATACAGCACCTAGAGAAAGAGGACTCCCGGGCTGGGCTAGAGCCAGGCCATAGCACTCCAGGGGCTGGGCCAGGATGGCAAGAGGCACTTGGCAATGCCCCCAGGGAGAGGTCAGGAGTGGATTTCAATAGACTTGGCTATGGTTGTCCCCCAGGGCCCACTCTGGACTGACCTGCTTGACCACGGGCTGTAAACGAGCCATGGCAATGACAGTAACCCACACAGACATTAAGGAGCCCAGGAAATCACAGAACTGCAGCACATCGTAGTCCATGATGCAGAAAACCACAATTCCTGGCTGGTCACAGGCATGGTAGAACTGGAGGTAGAAATGGAGGACATTGAGAGAACTAGAGGCAGAGGTCCCAGTCTACAAAACTGGAGGAGGAGGTCACGGGGGGTGTGCGGCTGTCAGAAAAGCAGAGGAAGAGGTCACAGGGGAAGAGAACTGGGAAATGCCTGAACTGAATGCTCCACTTCTCCTGAGGAGAAGAATGTGGTAGGGAGGCCTAATCTGCTTCATAAGCCATATGTCCTGACCCTGGTCCTTCTGGAATGTGTTGTGCAGCATTCCAGGCCAAGGAGTCCAGGTAACTCTAGCTGAGGGCAATTCCCTCTGCTCACCATGTGCCCCACTTATAATCCTCAGTCCTGGCCTAACCTCTGTACCAGCCAACACTGCAAACCTCCCCTACATGTCCAGTTTCCTGATATCAGTCTCTAAACAGGGCTTCGCTCTCAGGACTTTATCATTTTGTCCTACTCGATGTGGACCAGGAGGTGCACAGTAAGAAAGAAAGCAATCCCTAAGGCCATTGAGAGAAGCATGACACTCACACTGTGGGGAAGAATATGGAATATGGAGAATCTGCTCCCCTATGGAGAACACAGTAGAGTAGGCTGTTGAGGAGGTTCAAGGGGAAGCAGGGAACACAAGTGGGACTGGACTGAGCTATACTAGACACCCTATTTCAGGAACCAAGTTCTGCCATTAGCCCCCCTTTGGTCTAGGGTCTCAACCTTTTTCTCTCTGGGCAATGCCATGGCTTCTGGAATTCTGTGTTCTCTTATTTGTGTACAAGGTTGTCCAGGGATAACTTTGCTCTATTCATCCTATAACCTTTTCTGTCACCTTTCTTGGAATTTCTAGGTAGAATTCATGTGATTTCAGTAGTTATTGAGTAGAAGCACATGCATAGTTATAAGAATGTCTTCGGTGCAAAGATGATGAGAACACATACCCCTCTGTGGACTTTCTAGTTCCATGTACCTTATGAGCCAATCAAAAAGAAAAGATACTAGATAGACCCTCTGAGGACAAACAGCTCCAGATTGAGGACAAACACCATAGGGTTGTTCTCACTCCTTTCATCTAATATCAGCCTTGAACCATGTCAGGAAGAACAGGTTGTTATGGTGATGGAAGCAGGGTTAAGAAAACGAGAAAAAAAAAAAGAAAAAGAAAAGGTTATAACCGGAGAAAAAAGGTTTTGACCTGTATAAACTTATCAAAATCTACTCATTGGAGCTGACCTTGAACCATGTCAGCAGACATTATGAGATGAAAAAAAGTTTCTTAAGTGATCCCATCTCAGGGTGGGCAAGGGAATTGAAGAGAAACTTCTCTGAAGAAGACAAGCACATGGCCTACAGATATATGAAAAAATGCTCACCATCCTTAATCATTAGAGAAATGCAAATCAAAACTACTTTGAGATATCATCTAACACCAGCAAGATTAGCCCATATCACAAAATCACAAAATTACAGATGCTGACGTGGTTGTGGAGAAAAGGGAACACTTCTACACTGCTGGTGGGATTGCAAACTAATGTGTTCCTTTTGGAAAGACATCTGGAGAACACTTAGAGAGCTAAAAATAGACCTGCCATTTGATCCTATAATTCCTCTACTAGGTATATATCCAGAAGATCAAAAATCACACTACAATAAAGATATTTGTATCAGAATATTCACTGCAGCTCAATTCATAATTGCTAGGTCATGGAAGGAGCCCCAGTGCCCACCAATCCACGAATGTATCAATAAATTGTGGCATATGTACATCATGGAATACTATGCAGTCATAAAGAAAGATGGAGACTTTCCCTCTTTCATGTTTACATGCATGGAGCTAGAAAATATTCTTCTTAGCAAAGTATCTCAAGAATGGAAAAGAAAATGTACTCAGCCCTACTATGAAACTAATTTATAGCTTTCATAGGAAAGCTACAACCCAATTTTAGCCCAGGAATATGGGGAGAGGGGAGAGGAAGGGGAAGGGAGGGGGGAGGGGGTGGACGGAGTGTGATTGGTGGGATCACGCCTATAGTTCATCCTATAAGGGTACATGTGAATCTCTCTAAATGTAGAATATAAATGTCTTAACACAATAACTAAGAAAAAGACATGAAGGCTATGTTAACCAGTTGGATGAAAGTATTTTATATCGTATATAGAAACAGTATACTGTACCCCATGATAGTATTAATGTACAAAGCTATGATTTAATAAAAAAAGAAAGTTTCTTAAGATTCTGTGACTCAATCTTGATCTCTGTCTCAGCATGCTACCCCAGGTCCTCTGGGAACCATGGCTACTGAGGACATCTTGTGAGAGGAGAGATAAATTGGTGTAGTTGCAAGCAGGGTTGGGCTACCTCAGGCTGAATGAAGCTTGGGCAAGAAAATTGAGTATTGTGGCACCTGAAGGTGGACTTTGATGTGGCTTAATCATTGATGGAAGGGGTCCTTTGGGCATTTGCTTTAAGCCCAAATCATTTTCTTTATTACCTATTAAAAGGCAGCCCTAAGTCACAAGGGTTCTTATCCCAAACAGAGGTGGCCTTTCAGATCTCAGTGAGAGGTCTCCAGGCCCCTCAGAGGCATGTCCTTCAGTTGTGGGTAGAAGGCAGGGATATAT
Source organism: Otolemur garnettii (assembly GCF_000181295.1). Lineage (NCBI taxonomy): Eukaryota > Metazoa > Chordata > Mammalia > Primates > Galagidae > Otolemur > Otolemur garnettii. The sequence continues at coordinate 465,406 of NW_003852567.1, forward strand.
AGCTGAGGAAAGAGGTAACTGAACAAGCCCTTCACTCACTGGCAGCAATGGAGTCTTCATAACTTCTGGAAAGAATGGAAATGGGAGAAACCAGTCTCCTATCTGAATGAGAAAGTGGGGGCAAGGTCAGAAAGAATGAGGCAGAAAAGGAATATTCTATCACAAACTCATATCACAAGCAATAACACCCAATCTTAATTCAACAGCATCACCTCCCACTTAGGGAAAAGCAAGTGGAAAAGTGAACTCAGTTTGCTGTGATAACTTACAGAATCCAGCTCAAATGCAGGGTTGCCCCCTACAGAACTAGAAAACATACCCAAAAGTCAAGTCTCTAGAGACAAAAGAAATTGTTCATATTTCCTTTGACCCTATTAAAGATTTCATCCAGCCATTCAAATTGCAAAAACATATAAAGAGAAGGGAGAAGTTAGGATCTTACAAAAAGAGGATAGAGGAAGTGCCTATAGCTCAGTGGGTAGGGTGCTGGCCACATACCCCGAGGCTGGCAGGTTCGAACCCAACCTCGGCCTGCTAAAACAACAATAACAACTGCAACCGAAAAATAGCCAGGCGCTGTGGCAGCCTCTGTAGTCCCAGCTACTTGGGAGGCTGAGGTAAGAGAATCACTTAAGCCCAAGAGTTTGAGGTTGCTGTGATACCACAGTACTCTTCCAAGGGTGACATAGTAAGACTCTGTCTCAAAAAAAAGAAGATAGAATAAAAAGGAAAATCATTGGGAAACTCTGAGTTTCTTTCCTTTAAATTTTAAGCAGTAAGACTTAAATTTATATGCCTATCTTCTTTCTTTTCCTACACTTTTGAGATAAAGAATTTTTGTTTCTGCAGGAAGAGACTGCCTAGGAATGAGGCTGCAGCAAGTGGGTGTCCTAGACTTCTAAACAGGCTTGTTAGTTTGAAAACATGGTTGCCTCTTAAAATATTATTAAATTGAGAAAATAAGTTCTTGCTAGGAACTTTTCAGAGACTTTTCATGTGGGTCCATCTCAGCATAAGAATTAATATTTGAATATGCCTAAGAGATTTATTTTTCAACTCTTTCTATGTGCTGATTCATTGAAAGTTAATGTAGTTCCCAAATAAATCAATATTTTGGTCTTTTTTTATTTTTTACATATACATGTGTTTATTAGGTTTCCACTTTTTGCCTTCATAAAAGTAAACAGGCTTAAAATTTCATAACAATAAGAATGTTTAAGATAAGAACCAGAAACTAAATCGATATTTTGGTCTTTTTATATTTTAGCTATAGGACACTGATTGTTCTCTGCCTCTAAGATAAGTACTATAGGGCATGAAATTACCCAATACCATTTTATGATTTGGATTTTATTTTAAAGCAGTAATTTTACACTTCAGGCTTAACCAAGGACTTGGCTTTACATGCCCAACTTTCAAATATATAAAAGGAAACATCCAAAAGGTTCTGCAAGACGGACTTATAATAAATCCTTCAATCTCAAATAAGGGAAGATAAATATCAGCAGGAAAAAAGCAAAGTTCAATCACCAACTATTGAAGACATATCTAGAAGAATAATTAATTCAGGGCTGATTATTTTCTAGAAATTTATCTACACTGAAAGAAGAGTAAAGAAAAACGGAAATTTGTCTCTGGAGTAGAAAGATTTTAGAGAAATCATCTCACTAATATTCTATGACTGGTTAGTCTCCAAGTATACTAAAAGGTTAAAGAGATTGTTTAAGGTAGTAAAAAATCTACAGAGGGAGAATTAAATTGAAATTGTAGTATGAGGGGATTGTTCTACCAAAGAGTGTGGGCTAATTTTCATACTGGTATTCCTTTTGTCAACAGTAATAAAATGTGGTAGAAATTATGCAGGAAAATCAGGGAATTTAAGAAAAGGCATTTAGGCTACAAACTGGCTTCTATTAATATAATTCTAATCTAAGCTGATAAATTCCTCTGATTAGGACATTATTTGTGAAGTAATTTGGAAAAATTATCCTAAATTAGTTTGGGGGGAATTTTACATTTTTATAACTATATAGTTCATGTAATACTCCAAAATGGGGCATCCAGGCACCACAGACTATAAAACTGTAAATACAAACATATTTACTCCACACAAAGTCTAGGATATTTGCACTCATGAGATGATGGAACTCATGGTTGCTGTCTTATTTTCTTTTTTCTGCTTACATATTCTCTGGGAGCAGTTATGGGGTTTTGCCAAGGGACCCTGAGAATCACTTGTGATGGTCTGAGAAACAGCAGGGGTAATGAGAAGGTAGGCTTGCAGCCAGGAAGGCAGCAATCAGCCTGGTAGGCTGCACAGCCCTAGGATGTCAGCTCTGTCTGGGTCTTTTGGGATCTGAGTCCAAGGACTTGAGTAGCTCTGTGAAGGATATGTGGCTTGAACTGTACACGTTAGAGCTATACACCTGAAATGTTTGATATAGTTCCCCTGGTGGTTTTTTATGCTTGGTTTGTTCACATTTTCTTATCTCTGCATTGGTGCTTGCTTATCTTTTAAGAATTTGGGGAGAACTAATAAACTGAGGTCATGTGTTTCTGAACATAATCTAGGATTTATAAGAAACTGAAGTCAGGGCGCAGAGCTGTAACACAGTGGTTATGGTGCCAGCCACATGCACCGAGACTGGCGGGTTCAAACATAGCCCAGGCCAGCTAAACAATAATGATGACTGCAACAAAAAAAATAGTGGGCGTTGTGGTGGGTGCCTGTAGTCCCAGCTACTTGGGAGACTGAGGCAAAAGAATTGCTTAAACCGAAGAGTTCGAGGTTGCTATGAGCTGTGATGCACTCTACAGAGGGTGACATAGTGAGACTCTATGTCAAAAAAAAGAAAAAGAAAGAAACTGAAGTCAGGTTAGAGATTTATCAATGCATGCTCACTACCCTGAGATGAGAGGAGCAATATAAGTTAGTGATGACAGCCTCAGAGAGAATCTTGGTTGACCAAGATTGTACAGTAGAATATTCATCATCTATTTGGGCCAGCGGTTCTCAACCTGTGGGTTGCAACCCCTTTTTAACAATGAAAATACATTGTGGCATTAGGAAGATTGACAACCACTGACTTAGGACAATTATCCCCCTCACCCACAAAAAGAGATAATAATAATAGCATCTACAATTATCATAGTGCTATTATGATGATTAAATTAGCAGCATCTGACACACAGCACACATTCAGTAGATGTCATTTTCCTATTATCATTACCTGAATCATTTGGCTATATACAAAATCAAGTGCTAAGTTTCTAGCTTGTTTTTGTTTTGAATATATTTTACATTTGTAAACTCCTGAACTAAAACCTGCTATCTACTCCTATGTCCTGGATAGGAACCGATGTGCTACTCCCAGGTATAGACTGTCCTAGATTATTTGGAGACAAGCATGATAACTGTCATCTACTGTCCTGGTGCTGACAGCTATGATATGGCCAATGAGTCTATAAGTGGACCCTGCTGCAGGATGAAATAAATCTTAGAAAAGACTGGCAAAGGAGGGATCACAGGGAAAACTGCAGGGAAAACTGGAAGACTAGTAGCTCTGGGTCTTGGCCTGTGTGGAGAAAGAGTAGGAGTTAGAGCAGGACTTAAGGCAACACCTCAAAGGCTGTAGCTTTTCCCTGTTCTTTGGCATATTACCTTACTTAAGAAAGTGGGAGCTCTTTATGTGGTGCAAGGCACTTGAGACTCTCCCAGTGTTCCCTCTAAGGGAAAGGTCTTTTTTCTTTCAGATTGCTGTGCCATTATATCCAAATAATAAAGCGTCGCCTAGTCTTGAGCACTCTGGAGCCATGTCAAGTGCAGAAAATGAATATGCTCTCCCCACGTGCTCCAGGCTCCTGACATACTTAGGTGCTCTTACTCACTGTGAATCACATTAGATCTACATGTAGTCAGGAGCGGGCTGGTGGAACAGCTGTTGCTAGAGGATTTGGTGAGCCACAGTATAAAGGGCATCTGGCAATATGAAAGCAAAAGTGTCTAATATAAAAATAGAATGATGCATTGTTGCAGAAGACCTAAAAAAGAACCAGTCAAGCAAAACTGGGATATGCTTTCCTCACCCAGCTTAAAGGACCTCTCCTTGCGGTACGGTTATAGCCTACTCTTCCTCACCTGTGGATGAACCTCCAGGAGCACTCATGACCCTAAGTTTCAGCACATTTGCCCTCCACTTTCTCACAGATGATAAGTAGGGTTTTTGTAATCTGGAGATATGAATGATCTGGTAACACTGGATGCCAGGGAGGCATGTCTTGGTTTCTGGGATACCACTGTTGCCAAGGCCTAAGGACAGTCTGAATCTATCTAAGAGTTTTGTTGTGCTCACAGGCAGACACTGCACATCACAAAATACTGAAAATACAGAGATGAGATGAAAAGATCCCTTGCACCATAGCACCTCAAGGGGGAAAAATGTCTACTTTGGGGTTAAGTCACAGTAGGAGACTCACTTCTCTACCTTTCCTTATAATATCTGTGCCACCTGCTTAAAACATGAACTATTCTGACTATGGAGGAGTGAGAAAATATAGGGAAGGGATTGTGGAAGTTCTATAATAGGAGTAGAGAGATTTAAAATTAGATTAATCTTCACAAAATGTACTCCTTTGAGCTAGGATTTTATATCATACTGCCACTTCACATGATGCCTCAGGACATAGTTGAGTCCAAAAAGTTTCTCAGGACTCTGAGAGTCACATTGTCCTATAAATTGCCCATTATCAAGAACCTCCTCCCCCATCTTCCAAAGGTTCCTATGAGAAATCAAGGGGCCGTGGTAATTGAATGGGGGAGACACCATTTCATACGACAGGAATAAATATGCTAAAGGCCAGGCATGGTGGCTTACGCCTGTAATCCTAGCACTCCAGGAGGCAAAGGTGGGTAGATAGCTTGAGCTCACGACTTCGAGACCAGCCTGAGAGACCCCATCTCTACTAAAAATAGAAAAATTGAGGCAAGAGGATTGCTTAAGCCCAGGAGTTAGAGGTTGCTGTGAGTTATGACACCATGGTACTCTACTCAGGGCAACAGCTTGAGACGCTGGGTCAAAAAAAAAAAGCTAAAGATGTGAAAATCCCCAGTGCAGTGGGGAACATGAGCTCAGAATAGCTACCCTCAAGTCATGGAAAAAAGTAATGAATAGGCTGGACACAGTAGCTCATGTCTATAATCCTAGCACTCTGGGAGGTTGAGGTGGTAGATTGCCTGAGCTCAAGACCAGCCTGGATTCAAGACCAGCCTGAGCAAGAGTGAGACCCATCTCTAAAAATAGCTGGCCGGGTACCTGTGGTCCCAGCTACTCCAGAGGTTGAGGCAAGAGAATCATTTAAGCCCAAGAGTTTGAGGTTGCTGTGTACTATGATGCCACGGTATTCTACTAAGGGTGACAAAGTGAAAAAAAAAAAAAAAAAGAAAGAAAAAAAAAAAAACCCAGGCAGGGAGGTGGGTCAAAGTGCACATTTCCTGCACCAATACAGAGAACATGGTGAAAGTATAGACACAATTCCATATCATAGGACAGTTTCTCAGCCAGCATGTTGAGTAAAGATCCCCTCCACTGTCAGGGTGGACAGAGTGTGGGCCAGCTGGAGACCTACACTTAGTAAGTTGCAAACAGCTGTATTCATTTACCCCAATATACCTTACAAAAATTACCATTTTCTATGGGAAGCACTGCTGTAGGGGACATCCCCAAACCTGAAGACAACATGGTGGAAATGTAGATTTTCACCCACCGCTGTGGACAAGGATACAGTGAAGACAGAGACATCACCACATACCGTGGAAAAGAACATGGTGAAGGCGTAGACAGCAGCTTCCAACACATATCGGCTCCGAATGGCCAAGACCACGGGTGGCAAAAACATGAGGTTGCTCAGGCAGAGTAGGAGTGTGGACAGCAGCTGGAATCCGTAGGAGAGCGCATCCTCACTGTCGGTACAGCCCCAGCCCCGCCACCCTGCGGGTAACGGGTCGGAGCACTCAGGGTGGAAGAGGACACAGGTAGCCGTGGGGGCCTCTTGCCAAGCCCAACGCCACTGGTAGCACCCTGGCTCTGCCCTTCCATTCTCTCCAAACCCATCCCCAGCTCAGGTTGGCCCTCCCAAACTACTCTTGTGTGCCCTGAGGCCCAGCATGTCCGCCCCCTCCCTCTCCCAAGGCAGGAAGCCCACATGGCCCACTCCCTCCCCAGCCCGCTCACCAGCCTTGCACTCGCAGGCCGCGTACAGGTAGTTGTGCGTGCGCAGCAGCTTGCACTGGCCATAGGGCCCGCAGTCATCCACGCATGGCGAGAGGAAGGTGCGCAGTCGCACCTCGGCAGTGGCGTTGTGGCACCGCACGAACCTGCGCACACACTTGGAGTCACCTGGGGTCCCAGGCTGCCCCCTCCCTCACCCTGCCCTGCCCCACGCTGCTCACCGAGGCCCCACCCCGCACAGGGAGCGGAGGGCCAGGAACCAGGTCCCGGTTTGAGGGAATGGGATTCGCAGCCTGGCTACTCTGGAGGTGGCACTGACAGAAAAGAGGAAGCCGGCCAGGGACTCTGAAGGGAGAAAGGACAGAGAGGCAGAGGGGTCAGTGGAGGGTCAAGACCCAAGACCCTCACCCACCTGCTCCCACTTCTCGGAAACTCCACCTCCCGCCTCCCGCCCCAGTTGCAGCCTCCTCTCCTCCCTCATTCTCACCCACCTTTGGAACAGGTCACTGCTGCATCCCCCAGGCTCAAGGGCACCTCGTGAGTCAAGCATCCGAACACTGTCACATTTTCCTGGTGCACAGAGCTCTGGGAAGGGCAGGTATGAAGGTGAGGCTGTCATACCCTCCGGTTCCAACCACCACTCCCCTCCCATCTCCTACACCTGTTTACCCACACCTTCAGTGGACAGCCCATTCCTCTAGGGCTCTCCATGCCAAATCTGCTCTCTCACCTCCAGCCTTAGAAGAGAAAAACTGAAAAACACTAGATCCTCCACAGCAGAAATCTTTCAAAGACTGATGAGAAGGCAAAGAACAATTCTGAATCTTTTCTTTGGGCAGAATTGTTTCAGTTCTGTCCAAGCAAGAAAGAACACTCTTTCTCAGTTCTATCTGGCTTACTGGGAGGAGAGGTGGGGACCAGGTAGGAGGTTGTTGCTGGATTTAGAAACAAGTTATGGACAAAATTGTCAGGTTTCCCATCATCTTCACCTGGACTGAAGAAGTGTAAAGAAGTTTTCTCCTCCTTAGCTGAAATGATCCTAGATACAGAACTGTGGTAACAGAATACCCAAGAGATTAAATGTAGCAACCTGGCCAGGATTAAAAGAAACCAGATACCATCAGCAAGAGTAAATGTAAGGGGCTATCTACAAGAATGAAGGTAACGGGATGCCTTAAGCTCACCTCACTCAAGAAGGATTTGAGAGGCACCTTATTAAATACAGAAAACAGGATAAAATTAATAATGCATGAGGGAGACTTAATCAGGATAAGAAAATAATATGAAATATCAAATAAAATAAAATAAAATATCAAATATATGGCCCAATATATCTTCCTCCTTTGCTTTGAATGCTTAGAAGTCACATATTTGGGGCCATATATTTGATACTGACTTCTAAGCATTCAAAGCAAAGGAGGAAGATTTGTGGGTACATGAGATAAAGTTAATTAGAGTCTCTGGAAAATCACGGCATCTAAAAGGGAAGTTCTCAGTTCAAGAGAGCACTGAGAGTTGTCATGCATTCATGCATCCTGTTCTCAACCACAGGAGTTCACACAACCTGCTTATAACTCCCTCAGTGCAAACCCAGGGCAATGTGCCAAAGTATTATTCAGTGAAAGTTATTCTAGAGGGAAGCCAAAGAAAAAAATGCCCTCTAGGTATGCATTTCTCTGATCTAGATCTTAGTCTAATCCAAGGATAAAAGTCAAAATATTGGGGGGAAAAGATCAGAGGAGATGTGCCAATACATGTATTCCTTTCAGAATAAGTAGAAAGGTGTGTGGCAGGTGTCACAGCACACAGGTGGAATGTAAACATATGCTCATTAATGTGAATAGACAAGAATGCTGAGAGGTAAAAAGTAAGGGGCCCTAAAGGGGTGAGCCTCTATTCTCAGGGTACTGAGGAAGGAAGAATATGGGTGAGAGTGTCCTCTAATTTGGGGTCTACAGTTTCAAGACCAAATCAAGACCTCACTGTCATTGCCCAAAGGTACAATAATAGATAAAAAATACATACAGTCTTAACCAGAACAAAGAAAGAATTTGACTATGGAAATAAGGAACATCTTCAGATTGAAGATCCAGTTCTGTCCTGACTAGCAGAACCACTAGAAAGTTTGAGCCATGTTCAAACTTTCTGTCAGGCCTGAGGTTGGTTGATGGGAAAGTGGTCTTTAGCAATCAGAGATGTCCAAACATAGACTGCATGGCCTTAAGAGGTTGTGAACTCACCATCACAGGAGATATGCAAGAAAAAGTGGATAACTACCATACAGGAAGGCCATTAGTAAGTAGTAGGTAAGCCTATAAAATTGGGAAAACTCAGACTACCCTGAGTTGACCTAGCCTGTTCGTAGCAAAGTCAATATTCAGAGCATATCTGTTGACCAGAATTGGGCTAAGACGTGGTTAGGATGGGTGGGAATAACCTGGACAGGCTTCCTGAAGAGGTAAGAGCTCCCACACCCCTGACACCTTCCCCTCTGAGCTCTCCCACAGGTCAACCTCCCACTTTCCACAAATAGTACCGCATTGAGCTGGAGCTCCAAGCTGAGGACGCCTCCACTGTCCAGCACTGGCAACAGCCTCAGGGCAAACACAGCTGGGCGTTCAGGGGGAAGGGCCACACTGGGGCCAAAGAAGATATAGAAGTGGACGGAGAAGGTGTCCAGCTCGTTGCGCAGAGTTGGCCGCACTGGCCAGCAGTGCTCAGGTGGGGATGTGGCCTCAGGCCCTTCCACAGGGGTTCCAAGAGATGGCGGCCCCTCTGGGGGCAATGGCTGGTTGCCCAATGATTGGGGCATGTTCATGGCAGCTCCAGGGACTAGGGCACGGGACAGGCTGGGCTGCGGGCACTCTGTGAGCAGAGGAAACCAGAGCTGAGGTTTATAGCCCTCAGAGCCCTGATTGGACTTACAACCCAGATTTGAGCTAGACAAAATTTAGCAAAGGGCAAAGAAGGGTAAAAACTAGAATCCAATGTCATGGCTTGGCGCCTGTGGCTCAAGCAGCTAAGGCACCAGCCACATACACCAGAGCTGGCAGGTTCGAATCCAGCCTGGGCCTGCCAAACAACGATGACAACTACAACCAAAAAATAGCTGGGCTTTGTGGTGGGCTCCTGGGAGACTGAGGCAAGAGAATCTCTTAAGCCCAAGAGTTTGAGGTTGCTGTGAGCTGTGATGCCACAGCACTCTACCCAGGGTGACAGCTTGAGGCTCTGTCTCAAAAAAAAAAAAAAAAAAAAAGAATCCAATGTCACTTGGGAGTATAGGGCATCCAGAGTCACAGGGGTTTCTAAGTGGTGACAGCTAATGTTAGGTCATGTTGGAGGAAATCAAGGTCATCTATCCTCCCCAAGGGCAGTGAAGACACTGTTGAAAGGGATAATTAAGGGCTGTCTTATTGCTTTGCATAGGGTGACCAGATTTTAACATAGGTAAGGCTGGACAACATGGCGGGGGGAGGGGGGGGTGGCAGGGCAGGGGACGGGGGCAGGGCAGGGCCTGACAACAATGCAAACTTTGATAAGCAGTTCTCGATAATCACTTCTCTGCAGTTATTTGTTATTGTTATAGTTTAACATTATAAAATTAACAAAAAGAATATAAAACTCATATTCTGGTGAAATAGCCACATGGCAGCCGAAAACCATATATTCCCTTCTTGTTTTCCCACCCGTTCGTGCATTCTTTCCAAAAATCGGGACTTTTTTAAAACACCGCAGGACGCGGGACAAATTGTTGAAAAGCAGGATTGTCCTGCCAAAAGCAGGATGTCTGGTCACCCTAGCTTTGCACTGGTTTTGGCATGGACAATATTCCAGAGATCCCGGGTGTCCCTGTTACCCCAGAAAACTGAAAGTGAGATTAAATCAAGGAAAGTAATGAGGTCCTTTAATTGTCTCCAGTCAGGTACCAAAAAATTATATGAAGGTCTTCCTGCGACTTGCAGCTCCAGGTGGGAGGGCTTCAGGGAGTGTGAAGGAGCCTGGGTGCAGTAGGGGAGCCTATAGGGATGTGGTGAGAAGTCATTAAACACAGCCACCTGAGTCACTTCCCAGCCATGGTGTCTGCACCGACTAGGTGGCTGGGACAGAGGTGGGGGTTCTGACCTTGCAACCGCACACACAGCTGGAAGCGGATGGTCCTGCCAGAGCCCCGGCCTGGTGTTTCCACACGCACGTAGACCCAGTGCCCCCAGGGAGGCAATGCCAGCTCCAGCTGGCATACTGAGGCACTTCCACAGGCCACAGAGCTTGAGTTGTGCAGGGGTGGGGCCTTGGGACGTAGGCGCAGAGTCAGGGGACAGGCAGACACCCCACGGCCCCGCACACACACCAGCTGTGCTGAAACCCTGTAAGTGAAACTGGGCACGAAGACTCTGGGCAGAGGAGAGGTTGAGGGTAAGGACAAGCAGAGAGGAGAAAGGAACATCAGAATGAGGGAACTGCTAGGAATAAAGGGGCATGGAGAGGATAGGAGTTACAGGGGTACCACAAGCCTTTTCAGGTCTTCCCATTTGTGCTGGGGGTAAGGGGCTGGGATCTCACCCACCCTGGGAGCTCTGGGTCCAGCTTGGCCAAAGGGAATGCAGGAACAGGCAGGTAGGCTGAGAAGCCGAGAGAAGGAAGAGGGAAAGGGCCGGGTTTGGGGAGTAGCTGACTTACTTGTACAGGGCTGAGCGATTGTGGAGGGAAAGGGTTTGCTCTGAGGGACGGCCAGGAACCAGCACAGCCACATCCAGCAAGCGCCGGACAATCAGCTGAGGCTGAAGGAGGTACTGACACTCATCCTGGAGACCCTGAGACAAAAGCAGGAGTGCCGGGAGGAGGAGAGATAGAGGAGGTGCTACTAAACCAAGGCAAACAGAACCTGCTGGAATGGGCCAGGGAGGAAGCCCCCACTGGCCTCCTGCTCTGATCAAGTTCCCTCTAAGCTCTGGGTCCTTCCTGCCTGAGCAGTTGTTTCTGATCACCTCTGTGCTACCTCAAGCTACAGTGTCTGCTGGGGTCCTCAAACTCAGGCCATCCTGACTATAGGTCTCACCTCACCCTTCTCCCAGTCTAACACCTTCTCCCTAGCATTCCTGGCCAGCCCCACAGCACTATAATCTCAGACCAGCCCATTCCCCCACTAGAGCCTCCGGAGTTCAGAACATTGGCTCTTTTCACGGGGGGAGAATGGGGAGGGTGGCGTGGGGTGGTGGAAAGCTCAAGGCCTCTAGTCCAACCCCCTCCACCACCACTACCACCAATCAGACCCTTTAATTCCCGTTATTCCTTACCCTGAACCCTCCCAAGTATGTGTCCAGCCTCTGCTTTCTCTGCTTTAACACCCCCACCACCTCCAGACTATCAGCAGTTTGAGAACAAGAACAGTGTCTTCTTTTATTTTTGTTCCTTCACACACAGGGCTTAACAGAGAGTGCACACCTCACAGATGGATGTTTGCTGCATAAATGAAGCAATAAACAATTCGGCTCCACTGGGGGCATCCCTGACCTGGATGAATCCACAGCCCAACATCTTTGACTCCCCTCCCCCTGCGCTGCCCTCAGAAGACCCCCAGAGAGTCTGCTCCTTCAGCCTCAGACTGTGTTCCTTCTCATCCTGGAAGAGAACAACCACATCTCCCCCGCTGTCTCTTCTCCTGGATAAACTCTAGCCCCTTCTCTACTCTGCTGACCCCACCCCTGGCCCACACAGCCTCATCACTCCTCAGTGAGCACATGTGCTATGGTTCCACCCCCAAAGCATTTGCAGCTATAACCCACCTACAAACCTAACAGCTCAGAGAAGCCAGGCTCCTAATTAGGCTTCTCTGACCTCCTGGTTTTATGCTGGCCCAATAAACCAGAAGACACTATTTACTCATGTGGTTATTCCAAAGGACATACTCCAAACTCTGTTCTGGGACAAAAATTCCAGGCCCTGACATACCACTGAGCTCCAAGGCATGGCACAAGCCAGCCAAGGTTGGAAGGTTGGAAGGAGCAAAGGTTGGAAGGAGGTCTGTGTCTCTTGTGTCATTGTATCCCAGTGCCTAGCACACCACCTGGCTCATACTAGGTGCTAAAATAGCTGTTGAGCTGAAGAAGGATGTCAAAAAGAGGGCTCCTTTGGAGAGCACCCGAACCGACCCAGTTGCTTAGAAACTTCCATCTCTGATATCCAAAGCAGGTGTCCCTCATCTTTGGTGTCAAACCCTAAGGACCAGAAATACCTTCACAAGAAATACCTTCTTCACCACAAGAATCTTGTAGTGTATAAGTTCCAAGAATGGGGATTCACACTCAGGAGGTGGCCTATTTCCTGGCTAGACAGCCCAGGGGAAGAAATACTTTGCTCCAAGTCTTACCTACGGTTGACTTGGAACAGTGGACAAGGCCAATCTGGTTAAATGTGCTTCTTCCTCAAACTGTATAATGTGCACATCCAGCATCCCCCCACCCCACTTTATGCAGAGGGAGTATTCAGTCAGTGGACACCAGGGCAGAACAGGGACCTTCACCCTGGGATAGGGCCAGAGGAAGGGCACCAGAAGTCAAATCATCAAGAGCTGCCAAGGCAGAAACCAAGTGAAAGAGTCCAAACTGAGTTAGGCTAAACAGGATAACCCAACATCAGCCACCACAGAAGGAACAGGGATAAAGCAAGGAAGCTCAAGAAAACAGAAGCAAAGGTGTGAAGTGGATGGGATATAGTCTGAAAGAGCTGCAGTGGAAGGAAAGGCATATGGATTCTGAGAATGTCCTCTGGATTTCTTTAGAAAGGCCCTGGGTGGGGCTTACTGACTGAAGATGCAAGAGTCTCTGTGGGAATAGTCCAGTACCCAGCAGAGCCTCTGCCCACAATCAGTACCTATGGACACAGCAGTAAATGAGTGCTGGACAGAATGCAGGGAGACCAGTTAGGAGGCTGCTGTCATGCCCCAGAAGAAAGATGGGGGAGGTATTCTGCGAGAGAAATGGAAAGAAGTAGATGCTTTCAGGGCACGCTTTAGAAGTCAAGTCAGTTAAGATTTTCTCTTCATGAACTGGTTGTGAGAAAGTAAGGGGAAAAGAGAAGGCATGGATGGCACTTAAATTTGGGGCTTGTACAATTGGTGGATGACAGTGTCTTTCACTGAGAAGATGACAAGGAGAGGAAGAAAAGGCTTGGACTGGGAGGAGTAAATTGGGAATTGAAGAGTTTTTACTTTTAGCTTCATTTTGATTGGTATATACTAAATTTGAGACATTTCTTAGACATCCAAATAGAGATATCAAGTAAGCAGTTGGATATAAAGTCTGGGATTCAAAGAAATTAGGACTGGCTGAATCCTCACAGAAGTTATTAACTTATAGATAACTAAACTATTGTGCTGGAGACAACAAGAGAATCAAAAAATAAAAAAGAATTTTCCCCAGGACAGAGCCTTGGGCCAGGCAAGTACAGATTGAGAAGAAGAGAAGCCAGGAGAGGACACAGAAGTGAGAAGTGGGAGAAGGAAAACCAGGACAGTTCTAGGAGAAATTTCCTTCAAGAAGGAAATAAAATGAATTTGTTAAAAAGCTAGTAATTAATTAACTCTGGGGAAAGCAACTGGGGACTGGAAGGAACAGGGGAGAGGAAGACTTACTTTCCACTGTGTGCCTTTTATACTTTGCAAATGTTGAATGAGGTGCATGCATTACCTATTTGAAATATAAATAAAATAATTTAGAAAGATGAGGAAGAGCAGAAGCAGCACTCACTATCAACAGATTTTAACCACTTCAGTTGAGACATTGAGTCATGCCTGGTCCTAGTTGGGGGCTCAACAGAATCCTTTATTCTGTACAATTTGCTTCTTTGCTTTCCTTGAAGTTGTTTTTATTATTTTACTTATTTTTATATACTTTCAAATCTGAGACCTGGGAAGAGGAAGCTTTGAGGAGAATCTATCCTCTGATGTTTGGCGGAACTTTCCCCTTATGAGCCATTTGGCTGCCAAATGGTAACCACAACCGAAAGGCCTGCCCCTCAGGGCAGACTGGCAGCTGGCCACTTCAGAATAAACGCATGTTCTAAAGACAGAAAGATGAAGAGATGGAGGCATGGAGGCAAGACAAAAGTGGTTAATGGAACCAAGGGGACAGGAAAGGAGAAGGCATGAGGTCAGTCTGTGACACTTTGAGTTTGAGAAGGTGGCAGAAGGACAATAAAAGTTTGCCAAGCCCCTACCCCATGCCAAGCATATGCTTGGGGCTAGGAATATGTCATGAGTAATATAGACACAGGGTCTAGCAGAAGTGCGGGACACAGCTCAGGAGAGTGGCCTGAACCAAATAAGTCATTTCTCTTCCACAACATTTCAAAGCTCCCTATCACTCTTAGGATAGAGTTCAAACTTCTCGGTCTTTCAAAATCTGACCTCCATTCACTTCCCCCACCTCCCTCAGTCACCCCAACACCTGGTCCACACTGAAACACTTCAGTTCCCCTTCTAAGTTTTGTCCCATGCCACTTCCACTACCTGGAATCCCTTTCCCTGCCTTAGGCCCCACTTCCTAAGAGTATCCTAACACTATATCCACCATGTTAGAAAGCTGAGCTAGCCATCTCTTCTTTATCCACTTAAGATATCTGTAGCTCCCTAATAACACATCTTCGTTATCTCTGTGCCTCCAGAACCCAGCCCAAGGTCTGGCACAAAGCAGGTACAAAAGAACTAAGGGCTAAAGGGAGATCTAGGCTCATCCCCAAAGTTGAGAACAGCCCTACAAAGAGCACTGCCTTCCTATCATTGGAACTCTTTAGTCCCCACCAAAGAATATCCTTGAACATACATAACTTCCTGTATTTGCCAAGCCTCACAGGAAGTCATAACCATGGTGCAAGGAAGAAACAAGTTGAGAAGATGGAAGAATACTTTGGACAATGAACCCAAAGTCTGAGTCTGGGAAATTAACCAGGGTCTGCTGAACTTAAGAAGCTTTATAGGCCCATATAAGATTCCAGAAATTAATCAAATTCTTAGAGGTTGGCTTGCCCTGCCTCTAGAATAGGCCTAACATCTCTTACAGTGTCCAGACTGCCACTCATGGGAAGGTGGACTGCTTCTTTCTTGTCTTGCTAGGTCCCTGAGGAGCTCTGCTGGCAAGTGTTCTAGTTTCAGCACCAGGTCCCCCAGTTCCCACTTGCTGTATCTATATGCAAATGGACATGTCAGGCCTTGTTCTTTTCTTACTGCCCAGCTCCCTTTGATCTGGGCACTTTGAATCACCTTTAAGTTTTAAGCAATGTTTCTCTGTATTGCTACCCCTGATTCCCCCATTATCCCATTCTGGCAGCCAGCAGCAACACTGACCACACCCAGCTAGGCCTCAGCTCCCATAAACCCAGCCCAGGCCTAGAACCCAGGTTCTTCCTACTCACCCAGAAAGGTTTGTGGATAAGTAGAGCAGGACTTCAGGAGGATTTTCCCTGACAGCTTTTATAAAGTAATAAGGATTAGAGACAGGACAGGGGACAGGCTCATTGGAATTTGGCTAAAAACCTTAGAAGACATTCCTTCTAATAAAGAACCCAAAGAACCCTTAGTTCTGATGAGAGTCAAGGCATACCTAGAACCCAAAGCCTCTTCCAGGCAAACTCCCAACATCCACAGAGTTCCTCTCATCCACAAGGTTCCCAGGCCTTCACAGGGAGTTCTCTTATAAATTACTCTCAGGAAAACCAGCCCTCTTACTGAGGCCTAGAGATGCTACTTCAGCCCTAGCAGCACTGGGCACATGTCCTTGTGCATGTCTCTGTGCATTCAAAGGCACTATTAACACCTGCTCTGAACGCTGGGCCACAGCAGGAGAAGAGGTGAGCATGACACAGTTATAGAGTCCCTTTCTTCGAGGAAGTCAGCCTGGAGATATAGCTGAGTCAAATCTATACTTGATTGGGAATTGCTATCCCTCTCGATTCTCAATGATCAAACCCCACTAGCTTTCTTGTTCTACGATGTCCTGTGCTTTAAGTCCCTACTGTGCTTATGCTTGGTCCTTCACCCTTACCACAGGCACCCCACACTGACAAGGGCCAGCTTCTTACACTCTCCCACTCCTCCAGTGATCAGGAGCAGGAAACCTATAGATACCCTCATTACAAAGAGGAAGTCTGGCCTAATACACGAGAGTGGCAGGACATATTGTAGCATTTTCTTCCCCTCCAAACCAGGGAAGCATTCTGACCTTTGAACTTGCCCTTCAGATTTTAAAACCTCTGCTCTGCAAAATCAGTGCCTGGGTGGCTGATATTTAGAGGAAAGGGAAGCAACAGTCAGAATGAACACCAGCTGTCCAAAGCCTCCTTATAATAGGAAAAGGCTTCTCTTACAGTTTTCCGCAGTGTGTGGGAAGCTGCCTGAAATTACGATGGAAGAATTATGTATTCTCTCAGATGGACTAAAGACTAGACTGTGGCCTAGGAGAGCCTTCAGAGCGATCATTAATCACAATGTAGAATAAGACCAGTCTTGGGTTTGTGCAACAGATTTGCTCAGTCCATAGTTAGCTTCTGACCACCTTGATTAGCCCTGCCTTCCATTAGGAAGAGAAACTACTCCCCAGTTCCAAAGCCTGTGATTCCAGACTTCCAACATTCCTTCCCTTCAGCTTACCTGGGCCCACTATGTCCTCCTCAGGCCCTGTAGGGTCAGTGACCTGCTGGCCTCTAGCCATGTCCCACCCCAGCCACCCCTGTGCTATAGCCTACCCTGGCACAAAGCTGGTGGGCCAGGGAGCCTGTGGAGAGAATTCAGTAGAGATAGGGGGAAGCTCTGGCCCCTCCTGCCTTGGGCAGCATCAACCCACCTTGACAGAGATGTGGCCATGGGCCTGGGGAAGGTGGGCAGCCAAGAACCAGTCCCCAGGTAAGGGGCTGCTGACGTTAAAGATGCCTGAGGTGCGGTTGGGCAGTGTCCAGCTGAGGGTCAGTGAGAAAACCCCAGGCACAGCTGTGTCCCCTGGGAAGTGTGTGTGCAGGGGATTGATGACAGGGGGTGCCCCGGACCGGAAATACCTGGGGGACCAGAATTAGGAGAGTAAGAAAGCAGGCAATGGGGTAAGAGGCAGGAAACGGGAAAAAGAAAGGAGAACTGTCACTCATCACCTGTTAAACAAGTGGATTCCCTATACTGACACATACAACAAAGTGTTTCCAGGTCAGGGGTCAATCCATAAGGGGTTAGAGGTCAGCTCAGGCACTCACAGTCATACAGTAGTTAGGAAGTAGTCAGGTGACGAAGGTCATGGCCCTTATTCAGTCACACTTCAATCTGGACAGGGTTGGGGTCAGGGTTAGAAGGTCAGTTCAGATACTCACGAAGGCACTCTTTAGTTTGGAAAGGGGTCTGGGGTTGGAAGTGGAGGTCAGGAGGTTAACTCAGGCACTCACACAGTCACACTTTGGTCTGGGCAGTGGTCCCCAAAGGTTCCCCCCTGCTCCTTGAAGATGATGAGATTCCAAACAGCCAGGAACGTGTCCTCAGGAACATGGAAGTGGAAGAGCTCGGTGCTGGCAAAGGAGCGGAAAGGACTCAGCTTGCGGGGTGAGCAGGTGGAGTAATCGGTCAGGAAAAGGCCTCCTGGGAAGCAGGAGAAAGAGAAAGGTGCAGGGCAGGACAGGGCATTTCCATTAAGCAATAGGCATGCCAGTCACCAATAGCACCAACTCAACAAATGTTCTCTGAGCCAGGAGCTGGATCTCGTGCTGCCCTGGCCTTCATCTGGCTTAATTTTTACAGTGATATTCTAAATAAAACCATAATAACCTCTTTTTACAGATAAGAAAACTGAGGCTCAAACCTAGACCCAACTGAGGATTCAAATCTAGCTCTGTCTAAATCCAAAATCAGGACCCTTTCTATGACTTCAGAGCTGCCCCTCACTTAGGACCCACTGTTCTTTTACCAAGTCTAACAAAATAGAGGTATGGAAGGGGTGTGTGTGTGCGCATGTGTGTTGGCATAGACTCCTAATCAACTGAGTAGGCTAGAACTCCACCTGTGGGGCTTGGGAGTCAGTATGCTACTGTATGACTTCCTTGTTTATTTTCTTCCCTTTTCTGTTCCCGTGTGGTCAGGAGCTGTAAAAACCCTCAGAAGCCTCACAAGAGCTGTTTGCATATTGGCTCAGGACAAGAGAAGGGAGGGGAAAGTGTGGTAAGGCTGCAAAGGCCTGCTTGGGTGGCAGAAGCAAAGACAGGAGCTGGCCAGACCACCATGAGAGTCCCCAAGAAAAGACCAAAGGAGAGTCATCAGGCCCTCTAGGGTCAGAATGTGCAGCCAGGAAGGCATTTCTCCAGAGCGAGGCCCAGGGAGGGAGTCAGCTGGTGACCCACTTAGGAATATTCAGAGCAGCACGGGTTGGGAGGTGGGGAGGAAGTGGTCATCCACAGCTGAAATGCAGAGAGACCTGATTATGATTGCCAGGAGCAGAGCCCAGGTGAGCAGAAGCCGTGTCAGCAGGGAGCCAGGCAAACACATGGGGGTTAGAACGGCTATAATAGTGCAGGTACCCAGTAGCTCAGTGGCATAGGGAGAGAGGGGCCCACATGGCAGGTGAAGTTCCCTAGAGTAAAGCTCTGGGGAATTTGACTGCTCAGGAGACTTTAGACAAGCCCCAGAGAAGCCTGGAAGGATGGCTCCAGGACAGGTGAGAAACTCAGCAGTTTCAGGACAGACCAGGGGCCAGTGGCAAGGGAGATTCTCCCTGAAGGAGAATTTTCAGCCAAACAGGAAATACATAAAAGGAAATACATCACCTAGTCTGATAATTTCCCTCTCTGGAGATGGAAGAGATAACTCCAAAAATGAGGTATTTTTGAAATAACAGAGAAAAAGAAAGGCTGCTGAAGGAGGAACACTGTTTAAGGTTGAGTTGGCCCCACCAAACGAGAGCAACCTCAGGAGTCACCCTCCAGGGAACTGCCCTACATAGGCAGAGGCCATTAGCACTAGACTGGCCTGTGCTCATGCTCAAAGGCTGTGTTTACACCACGGACTAGTCTGTCAAGTTCAGACCACATGATCACTTTCAACTGTCAGCAAGGAAGGCCTGTCCACCCTGCAGGTTGAGCACTGCCTGGGAACCCAGAGAGGCTCACAGAGCAGCATTCAGAAAGCAGTGGAGATATACCCAAGAGGGATGAAGGAAATGGAACCAACTGATGGGAAAGAGGGGTTTCCTAGGAGCCCTGGCTTTGGCAACTGGGGAGGCAGAAAGCCAAGAGATGAACATGATGCTATTGTTAGGAGAAATCAGAACTCCAGAGCACCTTCAGCTGGAGTTAGTGGAGGGCTGCCCCTCCTCAAAGCTGATACAGAGGATGGGTCACCTAATCAGCCATTGCTACTGTAGGAGAAATGTTGGTCAGCCCCTCAGTGCCTGACTATCCAAGCGCTAATGAATGATCTTTGGGAAACATGGATAGACAAGCACAAAGATCTCTATGCTTCAGAGGATCATGGTAGGGCCTGGAGAACCAGGGAACTAGCTAAGCCATCCCTGAAGTGCCTAGGGGCTACAGAGGTCACAGAATGGGCTAGTGGGAAAAAGAAGTGAGTAGCAACTGAAAATTCTGGGAGGAACCTGGGAGAAATTCTGAGGGTAAATGCTTGAGAAAGAAACCACAGGCCCATTCACCTTTGGCTTGGGATTAAACAGGACCTACCTAGAGCTGTGTGCAGAGGAACCATGAGTAAAACCATAGCCAAGCTCAGAAGAATCTTTCTTGGATGTCTCAGTATTTCTATTCACCACCAACACCCAAACCACACACACATGCATGCACACACAAACATACACACACACACACACACAGAGGCTGACACTGGTCCTGCCAGTGATAGCACTAGGTAGAATGAAAGATTATACTTTGGAAAGCCAGGGTGTGTCTGGGTTATCAACGGTAGTCAGCTAAGAAAGCCCAAGGCAAAGACCCAAGATCAGGGGTAGGACTAGGAAAAAAAACCTGAAATGTAACTTCTGTTCCTGAAATGAGATTGAAGTTAACAATAAGCATTGTGCAGCCCTGTGCCATGATGATCCTGTGACACTGCCAGCCACTCCTCAAACTCATCACCACCATTAAGTCACAGAGCACTCTGCACTCCAATCCAGTTACCAAGGCACTGACTACTAACAGCACTGAGGGCTGCCCTGCCTGCAGTTGGGCCTATTTGGTACTCTTTCCCAACATCATTACACTTCTCCCCAAAGCACTTGAACCTGCTTCTGGGCAATTATGTTTTTATCCACAACTTTCAGCTTTATGTGCTCTTTGACAATCAGTCACTCTCCTTCCCAGTGCTTGTCCGATGGGCTAATGAACAAAGAAGCCATGACGGCAGGGATGGAAGTTACAAATTGGGCTCAACAAAGGGCAGAGATTGGGCTCAACAATTGAGGGGTTATAGAATCCCCCTCACCAAAACTGAAAACCTAACTGGCTTCTGTTCCTGCCTCCAGTGAGTGACCAGCTTGCTAGCAGCAGTAATCAAAGCTGAGCTTCCTCCATGGTGAGGGGTGGGTAGACTATTTATGTTGTGGGAGGCACCACAAACTGCCTTCATCCTAAGAACTAGCCACTTCTGAGAAAGGATCCACAGCCCTATTCACAGCTTTAGGGCCCATGCATGGGCCACAACATGTCCCTTCCTCCCCTCCGCACAATAACATAGGCACTTAGAAGATACAGCAGCTCACATGCACCCCACATACATGTGTGTGTCTACACTCACCAATACTCAGCATGCACACATATGGCACATTCTACCATTCCCATAGCTCCCTCAGTTATACACGTTTCGGTGACCAGACATCTCCGCAGGGGGTGTGCATTGATCTGAAGTTTGTGCACTGAACCAGGCCCTGGAGCCCACAGGATCCCACCCCCAACCCCCACCCCAAGCTGCTTTATTAACTATTATTGCCAAGACTCCATCAGGTACATCTCCATCCATCCTATTGAGAGTGCTGGAGGCTAGGGTCATGAAGACTATAGTCTTTTCACAAAGGGTGCTTTTTTATAGCACATCCCCTAGACCAGGACCACATTCCTCCCATTAAAAGACTGAACCTCAGGGTGGTGCTGTGGTTCAGTGAGTAGGGCACCAGCCCCATATACCGAGGGTGGCAGATTCAAACCCAGCCCCGGCCAAACTGCAACAACAACAACAAAAATTCAACCTCTTCCTCTCCCAGCCAAGTCACTTCTTCCCTGGATGGTGGCGCTTGACTGATATCTGGCAAGTGAGGAACAGTTTGTGGATGAGAAGGGGAAAAGAGAGACTGTGCTTTGAGCTTTTCCCTACCGGTTTTCTATTAGGCATACAAGCAGTGCCTGGATTACAAATGAGATAGGTTCTGTAGGTTTGTTCCTAAGTTGAATTCGTATGTAAGTTTAAACAGGTACCATTTACCTATTACCTGTGATAGCCTCCCTTCATAAATACAAGCTGTTTGTCAGTTGGATGTTTACAACTCAGGGACTGTCTATATATTGCAGTACAAAAAACCTACTATGGGATAGGAATTAGCCTCCGCACTGTCACTTACAAGATGTATAACCTTCCCCCTCACTGAGCCTCAGTTTCCCCATTTGTAAAACAGCCTCTGAGTTTCAACACTTGTCTAAAAATATAAGGAATTATTTCAAGGCAAGTCAAGCTTCTTTGGAACAAGACTCATTACAAGGAGAAAACTCAATATAAAGGCAACTGATCCATGTCCATCTGGTTGCTACATGTTATCTTCAAAACTATTTTCTTAACCTTGTTTGAATGCATGCCACATATCTCAAAGGTTTAGGTTATATCTTCCTAAAGGATAGGATTAACTAACTGGATTAGAAAGTTCTGGCGTCGGAGTCTCCCCCATCAAATTTTGACAGCAAAAACAAAGCCCCCTTGTTATTTCTCTGGGAAAGCAAGGGGGGGGGGGTCGGCATAGACCCCAACAAAGAAAATCTTGAAGTCTTTGTCCTAGGTACTATTAACCACCTGCTGAGCCTCAAACCCACTTACCACTCTTTTTACGCTGCCAATTGCTTCAGTTGTGTAAGACCTCTCTCCTCCCTATTTCTCCCCACTTGTTCCCCAATGACCTAGTTGCCCAGGTCCCATCTCTTTAGCCCACCCCTCCTTGCCAGAACCCCATTCCTGCCTCAGTCTTTCCTGCTTCTGCACTCACCAGCCCCTGGGCCAAGGACAGAGAACAGCAACAGCAGCAATAAGGCTGGAGGCAGCTGGAGCCCAGACCTGAGTCTAGGCTGGGAGAGGGGTAGAGTATGAGAGAGAGGGGATGCTAGTGGGAGAGACTTGGGTAAACACAGAGATGAGGGCAAAGGCTGAGTTAATGGGTTGGCCTGGGCAGAACACCTGGGCTTGAACAAGGGCAGGAGGGGAGATGGAAGGAGGGGCTGTGATGGGGACTGGAGCAAGGATCGGGGTTGAGCCACGGCCTTAAGTAAACACTGGGAATGGGCTTGGGACAGGGGCTGGGCTGGGATCAGTGAGAGGGAGTCGAACATGGGCTGAGTAGGGAATGGAGGCCAGGTCAGGGGCAAGGACTGGAAGGGGGACCTGGACTGGGATCCAGGCCAGGGCTGGGGTTGATCTGGGAAGCGGGGCGAGGGCGGGGCTGGGGGCCAAGGCCGGGATCGGGATAGGACGAGGGGCCGGGACAAGGGCTGGGCCATGGCCTGGGGCGGGGGCGGGGCCGCACAGGCCAGCGCGGGGCGCTCGCAGAGCTGACCCGCGGCTCCGCTCCCCACCCCCTGGGGTGGTTTCCGGTGTCCTCGCGGGCCTAGGGCCGAGGCTGGGGCCCTGGGTAGGAGTTCAGGCCTGGGCGACTCCGGGCTGCGCTGAACCGGGGATAACCAGGCCCCGCGGCGGCGGCCTCTGCCTGACGTCGAGGTGACGCTCCGCCCCCCGACCAGTTCGACTGGTCCCTGTCAATAAAGCCCGCCCCTGCCCTATTCTATTGGTCTTTAACTTAGTCCTGCCGGGCTTCGAGGACAGACAGACTCCGCCCCCGCCCCGCTACCTGAGACCCTGCCCTTCTCACCCCAAGCACAGAGAGCCCCGATTTTCCCCTCACTGCCTCCACCGACCGCCCCACAGGTATGTCAAAGGAATCCTACAGAGACCTTCACTGTCCCAGACTGCCCACGGACGTACCTACAGATATCCGCAGATCCTACCCAGAGACTTGCTTATAGAGATCTCGCAAGACTCCCCTTTTCGGAAGTGAACCCACTGTGTTCGTCCCCTCCGGGCCCAATACAGCTCACCCACTAGGGAGGTGACCAGACTGCTGTTGCTATGGATACTACCAGCCATTCCGGTTGCTCTAGTAACGGATTCCTCCTCTCCCGGCCTGGATTCCAGAAGCTTCAGTCAAGCCCCTCTTTCATTGCCCTGGAACCCCCCACCCCTCCCCCTTTCACCCTTCCCCAGGTCAGGCCAGGTCAGGCCAGGTCAGGCCTCTTCCCCAAAAAGTACACTTCCAGGCAGGGCCTTTCAACCTTCTGCACCTGCAGCTCAGGCTCCTCCACAACCAAGAGCCTTTCCTCTTTCAGGACCAACACTTCCCCTCCCATTCTAAGACAAGATCCTGACCTAAGGACTTGTACCAACCAAGCCAAAGCCCAGAGGTATGTAGTTTCTCCAACAGCTCTTCGTCTCCAAACTTTCATCCTGTTCCCTCTCCTAACACCTCCGCCCTCTCCTCCACCCAATCTCTCCTCTCCTTTCTCTCCTCCCATGCTCAGGTTCTCTGCCCTCAGGTCCTTTTCCCTCCAGCTGACTCTGGTCATCTTCCTCCCCTGTGCTCCTACTGCCCTTCTCAAACTTCCCCTTCAGAAAGGCTCTCATAAGTTTAAGGAGTTACATATCCAGTGTTTCTGGAGCATGGGGAGAAAGTAGAGAGCAGGGAACGTTAAGGCAGGAATACTCAAGCAGTCCTGCAAAATGATAGGCCCTGAATGTCAGGGTCAAGAAATTTGGACTTAATCCTTTAGGCACTAAATGTTTTTAAGCCATGGGATGCCAGTTGGGTTTGCATCTTAGAAAGATTTTAATTGGGTCAGCAAGAAGGACCATATCCTTCCAGGATAAATTAGGCAAACGTAGTACCTGCCTCTCCACAGCATCCCAGGCTCACCCCAGCACATCAATTCATTTGTATTGTCATTGTTGCTTAACCTGTCTCTCTCCCAGACTCAACCAAGTCCAGCTCTTAGCACAGTGCTTGAGTAAAAGTGTATGATTAGGCTCTTTGTAAAAGTGTAAGTTACATAAATAAAGGAAAAAATGGATTAATGTGCTGGGATGGCAATAGAGGGGCAAAGTTATTATACAATTCAGGCCAAAGATTATGAGAACTTCAATAAAAATGGAGAAAAACAAGAGGAGAAAATGCATTTGGAAAATATTTAAAAGATAGGAAACAGAGTTCTTGGTGACTGTTTGAAGATGGGGTCTAGGGGAAAAGGAGCAAACAAGCATAAATCCCAGAGTTCTGTTTTGATGCCCATGGGATCACCCAGTCAGCTATGAAGACATGGCACTCTACCCAAGGTGACAGAATGAGACTCTGTCTCAAAAAGAAAAAAAAAAAAAAAAGAAAGAAAGAAAAGGAAAAAAAAGAGAAAATAAATGTATAGCAGGGAATTGGGTATAGTGTTAAATATAGGGGTAAAAAAAGAACTAAATTAGAAATATGGATTTCTGGCATATAGCCAGAAATAGTTGAAGCCTTGAACATAAATGACATCATCAAGGGAGTGTGTATGTGGTCCCCAGACAAAACCAGACTACATGCAGGGTCCTGTCTTACGCATCATGCTATTCTTCTCCACTCTTAGGAGCCAGACTCAGCTTTGGCTTGTTATTCCCAGTTTCTGGAACTCTACAGCTAGACCTCCAGGATCTTAAGATACACCAAGGACCCTGCTCTTGGATTCGCCAAGTGTCTGTTTGGACTCCCTCCTGGGGCATGGTTCTCTGTTACCATCTACTGATGGGATTCTGCCTATTTCAGCCTTTCAGTCTTTAAGCTCCAACTCCCTAAAAACCCTCAGCAGCATGCCATATGAGGTCTGGGCACATGGGTGAACCTCCTGACATCACAACCTAAGACCCAGAGTTCATTTTGCTTCCCTCTTGTATCTCAGGTACACTGAGAATCCTATCCTAATTCCACAGTGCCCTGTGAACCCTAGGCTCTTCCCTAATTTACCAACCCTCCACCAACCTGATGAAACCTGTACCCTTATTCTACCACTAGATGGAAGCAGACAAGGTCACAGAAGAACCTCCTACCACCATGGATGTAGAGGAGCACCCTTCTTCAAAGGACCCCACTGCTGAGGACTTACAGAAGGACCCTATCTCTGAAGCCTTCTTGGAGCCTTCCATCTCTGAGACCCCTTTAGAGTCCCATATCTCTGAATCCCCTTTGGTGCCATCCTCTTCCCAGAGTCCACTAAAGACCCACACCTCTGAATCCCCTTTGGCACCATCCTCTTCCCAGAGTCCATTAGAGACCCACACCTCTGAATCTACTTTGGTGCCATCCCCTCCCCAGGCCCCATTAGAGACCCACACCTTTGAATCTCCTTTGGTGCCATCCTCTTCCCAGAGTCCATTAGAGACCCACACCTCTGAAACTACTGTAATGCCATCCCCTCCCCAGGCCCCATTAGAAACCCACACCTTTGAATCCCCTTTGATGCCATCCTCTTCCCAGACCCCATTAGAGATCCACACATCCGAATCCCCTTTGGTGCCATCCCTTTCCCAGACCCCATTGGAGACCTACACCTCTGAAACCCATCTGCAGCTTTCCAACTCTGAGACTACTTTAGGGCATGCCACCTATGAGATCCCTTTGGAAACCTCTACCTATGAGAGTCACATAGAAGCAAAACACCTTAGTTTTCATCCCTCATCAGTAGGCCATGTCTCTGTATCTCCCTCTGATGGGCTGGGGGAAGACCTCTCCTATGAGTACACCCTAGACCTTAAATCTGAGAGCCTTCCAGAGGACTCCCTTTCAGGCCCTTCTACCCAGGTGCAAATGGACAGGTCTGCAAAGCAGAAAGAAGAGGGAAGAGAGGACGAGGAAGAAGTGGATGCCAGTGCCAGCACTGCTCACACAGCCCATCCTGGACACCAGCCGGGCAAGAAGAAGGGGAAGAAAGAAGTTAGCTGTAATTGCTCCTGCCCTTTCCCCTGTCCTCACCACTATCCACTGTTTGTGATCTGCCCCAGAAGGAAGAGACTGGGTTACTCTTGGACCTGGCCCCTTCTCTTAGGTTTAGGGCTTTTCACTCCTCTTTAGTTACTCAGCCCCTCCCTTTCCAGGTTACACAGGCCATCTAGTGGTCCCTGTTAAGCAGGCAGAGCTGGTGGGAGTGGCTAAGGCAATGCACAGAGAGAAGTTTGATGTTCAGGTGAACCATCTTTTCCAATGGGAGAAGAATGCAGCCCTGAATGCCATCCAGACAGGTGAGCCCATGTGGCCCTTCAGAAAATTGTGACAGGCCCATGGCCATCCTCCAATCCAAAAAGATCTGAGAACCTGCCCATGAAACAGATAGGTGCCCTATATAGAAATGGCAATACCAGCCCACCTGCCTGGAATCTGGTAGGAGAGAAAGCAGGTGGGCCAAGAAATACCAGGACACAGACCAAAAAGTGGGAGTATTCATATACTATAAAGCCGACATAGGAGCATAGTGGCTGAACTAAAATTATTAAAAACAGAAAGGTTACAGGCCCACCCCAGATGGGCCCAGATAGCTTACAACAGAAAGACCCTAAGGTAGAAATGACCCAAGATCCAAGACAGTCCCCAGGAGACTTGCTGTTCTGACATGCTAAAGGCCTTAGTCCCTTTGGTGGAACTTCACTAAAAAGCTATCACTCTTGCATTCCAGGCCCATTCTGGGTAACCTAAAGCTTTAGGTTTCCTTACCAAAGAGGATTTCAAGTCTCAGTCCATAATTAATACTCTTAACAGTCCTGTTAGTATGTGCTGTGTACAGATGAACCATGTAAACACACACCATCTGTGAGTGCAAGTCTACCTGTGTTACTAAACTTCATGTCTATAGGGACTGCCTTTGGGAAGAGATCCACCCAGACCTGCTACTATAAGGATTCTGGGATTTCTAAACTGAATACAATAGATCCCCTACATTTATTTTGGTCTTTTATACTCCTTCCCCTTATAATGGGAATAGAGCTATGTCGAAAGGCCTGAGATATAAAGAAAACTAAGTAATTCTATATGCTTACCCTCCTCTAGGTAATTTATCTACTCCCATACAAGGATCTTCCCCCCCACCCCACCCCTAACCAAGAAAATCACTGTGCTCTCTCTTGTTTCTCAATCTCAATTCAGACACTGTCACGGCTTTGTTTGCCTAACATCTCCTGTTATACTTATTTTCTTGCAAAAACAGAGTCTATTCAGTCCCTCATTCCCCTTCTCAGAACCTATTATCCACTCCCTACTTTTCAAG
Organism: Otolemur garnettii; assembly: GCF_000181295.1. NCBI lineage: Eukaryota > Metazoa > Chordata > Mammalia > Primates > Galagidae > Otolemur > Otolemur garnettii. Next base: position 493,188 of record NW_003852567.1, read on the forward strand.
GTCACTGTATTTCTTTTTCGTTTTCATTGAACTGAACTTCATTTTCCTGTTTAAATAGGCAGTTTTATACAGAAATTTAAGTGTCATTCACCCTGAACAAAAATATGTGGGATCCCCTCATAATATTGAGGATCTCAAGTCCCTGAAGAGTCAGAACTCCATAATGTTGTATGTGATTGCAGAGAAATATCAAGTGTAAGCTATTCTTTTATTCATTCACCAAACATTTACTGAGCATCAAGTATGTGCCAGGCATTGAGCTAACCATAGAGGCCGCAGTTGCAGGGGGGTGTCAAAGACAAAATTCCTCAAATAATTTAATGGGAGATACAAATAAGTAAAAGGACAATTATAATTAGCTCTAATAATTGCAATAGTCAAGGTCCATCCAGACTGCTATCAGATGAAAGCAGAAAAAAGTGGCACCCAATTTGGAGTGCATGAGGAACAAGAAGCCTTAGAAAGAATGATTTCTCAGCTGATATCTGTAAGGTGAGTAGGAATAGGCAGCCAATTAAAGAGTGGGGAAAGGTGAGACATATCAGGGCAAGGCACCACAGAACACTGTAGCAATGCATTATGTCTGGTGCAGAGGGGGTGGGAGGATAGCCTACTAAGCTCTAGAAGGTCAGAATTGTGCAGACATTTCTGTGCCAAACTAAAGAATTCATATTATATCCTAAGGGCAACTGAAAATCACTAAAAGATTCCAAACAGGATAATAACATGAAAAGATTTGTATTTTTGAAAGATCACCTTGGCAATAGGATAGACCAGAGAAAGACAAGACTGGAGATGGGAAAATACATTGTGAGGCACAGGTAATAATCCAGGTGAGAAGTGAATTGGAATAGGTGGAAAGAAGTGAACAGAAATGCTAACAAGGGAAAACCAACCATTGGATCTTTGGGTATGTAGGATAAGAGAGGGAAATGCCTGAAATGACAGGTTTTTGATATATATAAATATATATATTGGTGCCATTAACCGAATATATATGATGGTGCCATTAACCGAATCTCTAAAACAGAGTAGCTGCTTGGTAAGCCTATATTGGATGAACAGAGGACAAGGGATAAGAGCCAAGTTTGGAGGGAATAATTGCATGTAACACATGTGAAGTGCTTATGCAATATACCAGTCTAGTAGATAGTTGGCTATGTAGGTCTGAAGCTCAGGAGAGAAGTCTGGACTGGAGACAAAGACAGCTGTATGTTCTATGGAGACATTCTATGCATAGATATTATTATGAAAATGTGATTATGTGGTCATGGAATTAGAATGTGTTGTATATAATTAAAATGGCATCCCAGATAACATCTCTTTCCTCTGCCAGTCCTTGTCCACTCAAAACAGGAAGATAGTTGAGAATCAAGGCAGAGAGTAGAGAATCTTACATGGGAATCCATTGCCAGATGCCAACTGTCCCTCTTTAAGAGCAGTGAAACCTGTAACGCAGTCTGTTCAAACTCTAGTCTCCATCTAAACTCTGGGCTCTGATTCTCCTACCAGTGCTTGGTCTTGACTAGCCCAGGCTCTGAGACCAGGCCTTGATCTGTGGGCACTGACCCTGTTCACCAATGTGACCCTTACCTGCTCCTTTAATGTAGCCTGCTACTCCAGAGCTCAGAACTTCTCTAGTGGAATCTTGGCTCCTGCCACCCCATTGTGACTGCCTATACTCCCCTCTCTACCAAGCTCACTGGTATAATAGGGCACTGACACTACAGGCTGTCAGTGTCAAGCAGCAAGGCCAAACGCCACATCTGGACAGGCTGTAGGTCCTAAGAGGCCATGGGTAAGACAAGAAAGCCTAGTCTGAGGCATAGAATTATGAATTATGGCTCTGGCCAGAATCAAAAACTGGGGCACACCAATTCTTTCCTCCTTCCTATGGAACATCAGGGTTATGCCTGAAATACTGGATCTCTCTTCCCTCTTCAGGGAATTTGCTCCTTCACTTAAGTTAATATGGCAATCTGTGTTCTCTCAGCACCTATTTTATGCCAGACTCTGTGCTAGGATTCGAGAATATAAGTGAACAGTCAGTTATAATGCCCTGCACTGATAGGGGTAGCACAAGGCACTCTGGAAGGCAAGAGGAGGGGCCTAGACAGACCAGGCAAGTCAGAAACAGCTTTTTGGTGGAGGTGACATTTCACTTTTAAGTGGGAATAAGAGTCCTAAAGCTGAAGGTCCCACTCCATGGGGACTTACATGGGATTCTTGGCCAGAAGTTGGGGTGCTCTTCTCTAGGATAAGAGAACCTAGACAGAAAGTGCTAACTGGTTCTCCCATGTTTACATGGCAACACTCTGGCTTTGTGGTGAGACTGGGCGTGAAGCCCAACAGCTTCAGGCCTCACTCCTGAACCTGGCTCTCAAGGCCTTACAGCCTCCTGTTGGTGCCTCCTCTGAAGGATACTTCTTAGCCTCACAACATAGCTCTATTCCCATTATAAGGGGAAGGAGTATGAAAGACCAAAATAAATGCAGTGGATTTCTATGCCTCCCTTCTTGGCCTGGCAACTTATAATTTTTAGTCTTCACTATCCATGACTTCCAACCTATCCCTTTCTCCTAACTCTTTCAGTTCTTCTCAAGTTCATAGAGGGTATTAGCAGCATGCACACAAAAGGGAAGTACAAAGGTACCAACCTGGAGAAGTGAAGGGAAGTCCTCCTCCTACCTGCTAGTACCAGGCTGCCCAACCACCTCTTCCTCTTTAGGTACCTTCCATAACCATGCTCCTTAGGAGCCAATCCCCGGGCCAACCATCTTCCCCTTCCTATACCTCAGACACTTCAAGGAAACAAAGCTAAGTTGGGCTGCAATCTGGTAAGGAGAGATGAGAATCCCTATAGCCACAGATAAATCAGTGAGGTTCATGTTCATCTTTAAATAAGATTTCATCTAAAACATTCCTGCTAAGAAATTGAAGACTATCTTGAGTCACCTCTGTTGGCTGATAGAGATGAAGTGGATCCTGGGTAGGAAGGGAACTGAAGACCCTTGTAGGGTAATGAGAAAATCTTGAGAGAAAAGTCTAAAGGGGTAAAGATAAGGATTCTCAGGTGAAGATGAATACACCTAGGGGGAGAGGTGAGTCCACCCTCCAGGAGACAGGTGAGAACACTTACAGGGAGCTTAGGATTTTTTCCCTCTCATTTTTCCTTACTACTCAATCCCACCACACCTAGGTCTCTACATTGGCTGGCGCTGTCCTCATTATCTATGGGACTGTTTCCGGATTGGGGATGAGTCCAAATGCTTTTGTGGACACTTGTTGAGAGAGCACCGGATCATCTCAGGTAGGAGAGAACTGACCAGCCCCTGTTAGGTGTGGAAGGATACTTATACTCTGTCATGTTTGAAGATGTATGAGAGAAAGTGTGTGCACTTTGTTAGTGCAGGGGAGGAGTTGACACGGGCAGACCAGGCCCTAGCAGGCACTAGTGTCACCCTAACACCTATCCCATTCCCATAGACATATCCGTGCCCTGCAATGTGAGCCAGTGCCGCTGCCTCATGTTCTGCTTTATCCCTTCACGCCCAGAAGAGGTGGGTGAGTTCTGGCTCACGAGACGGGCCACCTTCGACCCCAAAGCCTGGAGGGCCCAATGTCGTTGCAAACACAGCCACGAAGAACATGCAGCCACTGGGTCCCATCCCTGCAGGCATCGTGGTAACTTCTAGGGCAAAGGGCATATTAGGAGGAGCGGGGGGGTGGGGGGGGGTGGGGGGACAGGATGCAAATAGTTTGAGAATAATGATAGGAAACTGTAAGAGAGACTTGAGCATGCAGTTAGTGAAGAAGAGATGACCATATTATCAGCCCATTGGGATACCCCAATTTCCTATACTCTTTTTGGATGCCCTTTTGCCCACAGATTCTCTTTTTGGATGCCCTTTTGCCCACAGATTGTTGCTGTAGATATTTTGAGTCTAATTTCCTCTGTGCGGCCTGTGACCGACGCTGGGAGGAACATGAGACTTTCTTTGAAACTGAAGAGACCCGGCGACGAGGAGGAAGGCCTCATGGTTAGGTGGCAACCTGAGATGGGGCCATTCCAGGGTCTAGAGTATGAAGACCAGGCAGGAAGGCACCCCCATCTTCAACCATCCCCTCCAGGACTACCACATTCCCTTCCCTCACCACTTTTATTCCCACCCCCTCACATCCATACCTTCACTGGTTTTTACCCCCAGGAGCAGACTATGTGCCTTTTGCAGAGATGCCTGCCCTCCGAGAAGCCATCCTCCACAACTCTGACTTTGAGGCCCTGCAGATGCATGGGCCCTCTGGCCTTCCCAGCTCCCACCCTAGTTCCCCTGGGCTCCCTGGCCCACACAGCCCCCAGCCTGGCCCTACATCTGACCGCCATATCTGACCCTTTCACCTCTGCTTTTCCCTCTTCCAGGGACAGACACTGTCAACAACTGGCGTAGGCCCATGTGAGGCTGGCCTAGATCAGCAATAAAGGGGAAGTCACTGAAACCTGACCTGACTCTGTATAGGGAAGATAGAGCCTAGTCTGGGGACAGATAGCCTAATACCTTAGAGTCAACACTTACTGGGGGCAGGAGAGAGGCTGGATCCAGCCATCTGCCTCCATCTCACCCACATTCAAGCTTTTGGCTCTAATAACAGGAGAGTAATTTCAAGGAAGCCAAGAAGGGAGGAAGTTTCAAGAAGGATAGAGTGGGAAGTGATATTAGATGCAGCTGGGGCACCGGTAAGATAAAGACTAAAGAGTAGCCATTGGATTTTACAAGTAGAAGGTCTTTGGGGACTTCAGAGGGTGCAGCTTCACAATGGTACAGTGGGGTCAGAAGGCAAAAAGAAGTGAGTATGAAGGAGTCTTCTCCAAGAAGCTTGGATGAAAGGTTCAGGAGAGAAATCAAACAATATTCAGAAAGAGATATGGAGTTAAGGAAGCACTTTTTTAGGAAGAAAAAGAGGAATAACCCAGTAGACAAAAAGACCTTAGATGATACAGAATAGACAAGTGAGATGCCTGGTGAATTAAGATCACACAGAGATGGAGGCAGGGGATGAAGTCAAGGCAGAGGTGAAGGAATTTTCTCTGGACAGGATAAACACTACTTCCTAAGACCGAGAGGAAGGAGGAAAGGATGGTACCTTTACTAAGCTTCAGGGAACAGGATCTTGTGGAAGTTCCCCCATGATGGCTGCTATCCTCCTTTTGAAGCAAGAGATAAGGCCAATTGCTGGTGGGGGGTGAGAGGGATAAGAGTGGGGAATAGTGACAGGAAGAGAAAGGGGAAAGTTTGGGAAGGCTAATGAGGGGAGTTGGGAAAAAAAGCTGATCGTGTGTAGTTCAGGATTCAGGTACAGTTAGAAGTAAAAATGTAATTAGAGCAGGGAAGTAAAATATTTAAATTAACACCAGAGGGTGTCAGGGAGGTATAATCAGGCAAAAGAAGAAGGCATGAGAATGTGAAGGGACTAGACCATACACATTGGGAAAGAAAGTGATGCCAGGACGCAACCAACAGACTGAAAATGGGAGCAGTCAGAGGAACAGAAGTCTCTAATGAGGTCCTGGAGCAGATGTAGTGGGCAGAGATTAAAGTACAGGAGCCAGTGGTCAGAGGCTGCAGGGTATCACAGCTTTCAGATGAGAACAGCTGCAGGTGATGACAAGTGCTTAGAGAAAAGAAGACTTTGAGCCAGGGGTCAAAATCAGTGAATGGAGGGAGTAACTAGTCCATAGATAATTCTTCCAAGAGTAGGAGATTCTAACACTAACAAGCTTAGAACCCTCTTTTATGCCACAGTTTCTGGGTCTGTAAAACAGAAATAACCTCTTTGTTGGCTACTCCCTATGAAAACCCAAAGAAATAACAACTTTAAAGTACTCACCTATTCCTCTAGATTGGTTTTCTTCAACTTCCTATATCCCAGATCACTTATCTCTTGTCCTCTTCCTGGGCAGCTCTAGGGTTTCCCAGTGTCCCAGAGGCACCACACAGAACTGTAGCCTCTGGGACACAAAGAGGCCATTCTACATTTCCTCACATTTAAGCAAGCCACCTGTCCTTCCAAGGGAAGGAATGCAGCATGGACTTCTAGAGGAAAAATCACACGATCAATTGTCAGCCCTGTGGAGAAGGACTTTCTAACAATATAACTCTATAAAAGAGATTGTACTATCTCTAGAAGCAAAGAGTTCCTCAACACTAGTTATATGCGCCATGATAACCGTTCACCTATAATTAATTCAACTAATAGTCAACAATAGAAGAGTTACTATGATAAACTCAGCTACAGAAATATTATGCAGCAATACAAAGAATATTTACATAAACTATGTAAAAATATAAAAAATTGATTAGAAGTGGGAGAATAATACCTTATGAGATACATATTATGAGGGAAAAAGAGAGGAAACACCAAATGTTATTCATTCCACAATTAAGCACCTGTGTCAGGCCATGTGCTAAAAAAAAAAACCGTAAAGATACCATGGTAACTTGTACGTGATGTCAGACTAAAACTTACCCGAAGTCTGAGTATATAGCGTTTTGTAATCCCATGTGTCCTACGTAAAAATATATATTCCAGCAGAGCAAACGTGATTCATGGAAAAATGCCAACTAACGGTATCGCACACCTTTTCTGATTAGAAAAGAACATTGGATACATACTCTTTTGCTTATTAGTAGTGCGGCAAAGACCAGATGTTCTCATCTCTGCCCGTTTAAAAAATCGATGCAAGTAACGCCCTGAAAACTAAAAAAGCTTTAGTCTATGGCGTATGTTAACAAAAACATAGTCCTTAGATGAGTAAGTTAAAAATCTCTGAAATGTTCAAGGGGCTGAAGTTGTCCTTGAGGAGAAATGCTGCCCCCACCCACAGTTAAAAATGAACCCCCTACCCCCGTCTCAGTTCATCTTTAGCCCGAGGTGATTCCTGCAACCAATAAGCGCCGAAAGCCCCCAGAACCCCGCCCTCCTTCTGGTGAACGCGGTGAATAAGCTTCTGAACCTTAGTCTTTCGGGCAGCGGGTGACCTACCCTTTGGGCTAGGCCTGAAGAGGACAGCCCGGAACCAAGAACCCCACCCTCTCTGCACACGCAACCTAAGCCGAGCCAACGTTGGGTATCGAATCCAACTAGGAGAAAAACCCCGCTTCCAGGTTTCCCAGTGCTTCTAATGGAAACCAGTTAGGGGATCAAATGGGGAAAGACCAAAAGAATAGAAGACGAAGCCAATGAAGTGGAAAATTGTCCCTGCGTTGGCAGTCATTGGGATGAAAAGATTCCGCCTCTACAGTGGCAGCGGAGCCAATGGGATGAATCGTGCCCAGGAGTTTGCTCCAATGAGGCGGCAGGTCTCGCCCGGCCACAGGCGGAGCCAAAGGCCCGGGCTCACTGGCTCACTGGCTCACTGGCTCACTGGCTGCCTGACTGCCCGCCTCTGGCCGCGGCGGAGCCTAGTGCGGGCCCTGGTTGCGCGAGGTTCCCGCGCCTTCGGGAAGATGGCGGCGGCCGTGGTGTTGACCGCCGGCTTGCGCGCGGCGCGCAGAGCCATGGCAGTCGCGGGGCCGCGAGGGGCGCAGGTGAGAAGGGGCAAGGAGGGTGTATAGCGGGCTCTGACGCCCTCCAAGGCTGAGGGTCCGTTCCTCCCTACTCCCGAAAGCGCTCAGGACCTCAGCCTGAGCGCCGGTGGCCGATGCCCTTCCCGCACAAGGTTCGGGGCTGTACAGAAGGTCGAAATAGTGGCTGCGGAGAGCAAACTAGCGATGGCCGCTGTTCTACATAGTCCCAGGCGCCGAGGTCTGGATAGGGTCACCACAGCGCTGCTGCCTTCGCCAGCCCACAGCCCAGAAGTTCTGTTGTCTGCTCCGGGACGCCTCCTGGGTGCCCCCTGCAGGAAGTGAGTTTTCTCTACTTGGAGCCAGTTCTTTGTCCCGATCCGGTCAGACGTTTGGTCTTCTAATGAGCACTAGTGTTAACCTCTCATACCCCACCCCTCACTCACTTGGCAGACGACTTAGGGGTTAGAAAAGTTTAATCCTCCCGCCCATTTCTCCTGTAACGTGACACACTGACTTCAGCCTTCTCCGAGTCCCTGGAAAACTGGAACTCCCCCACCTCCAGTCTCCTGGGGATGAGGGCACTGAGGTCACTTAGCTTTACTCTTACCTCCATTGATAAAAAGGAACAGGAGTTAAAATCCACAATAAGAGGTCCGATGGTGAAACCTAGACGAGGGATCACCTAGTGTCAAACAGGGCAATTGCATTAAAACCTAAATAAAACAGATAACAAGGCTTAAAGATCAGAAAACGCATAATGGAAATAAGTGCAAATGTATTAAGGTTGAGAATAGGCTGGACACAGTGGCTCGTGCCTGTAATCCTACCACTCTGGGAGGCCAAGCAGGATTGATCCCTTGAGCAGGAGTTTGAGACCAGCCTGAGCAAGAGCAAGATCCCATCTCTACTAAAAAATAGAAAAAAACTAGCCAGGCATCATGGCTAGCACCTGTAGTCCCAACTACTGCAGAGGCTGAGGCAAGAGGATCACCTGAGCCCAAGAGGTTGAAGTTGCTATGAGCTATGATGATGTCATGGCATTCTTTCAAGGGCAACAGAGTGAGACTGTCTCAAAAAACAAGGTGAGAGTAAATGGAGCTTCAAGCCCTCTTAAGAGATAATGCAGACCACCTCTTTATTTTATATTTGAAGCCAAGGAAAGGTTTGTCTGAGGTAATTCAGTGCTAAATTAGGAACTGAGCCCTAAATCCAGTCTCATTCTAGATTCTTTTCCCTGAATCAGTGCTAGATTTCATACACCTGTTAGCAGAAATCAATTGCACTGCTGAATTCTGGGTCGTAATACTGCCTGTTATCTAACCAGGTGCAGTGCCTTCTGGCCCTACCCTTTTCTGGTGGTATCCTGAAACTCAAGAACTTTTCCACTGGGTAGGAACCACTAAGAAGTTCTTAGAAAGATGAAGCTGAGAACTGTCAGAGCCCAGCCTAAGCCAGCCCTGACCAAGTACATGGGAAAGGTGTAAATCCATACTCCCTCGCTTGGATTTATGTGACTCACTTTCAGGGCCGAAGAGTTGCAGGTGTGACTAATGGGAATGAAGTGGTCAAGGCCCAACAGGCAGCTCCTGGAGGAGCAGCCCCAACCATCTTCTCCCGGATCCTGGACCGAAGCCTCCCAGCTGACATTCTATATGAGGACCAGCAGGTGAGGTGCCCTTAGGACCCAACCCTTTAGGAATTTTGTAGATACCGTCCTGCCTTTTGAAGTAACATAGTGGCCTGTGGCTTGTCACTGCTCCTAGTGTCTTGTGTTCCGTGATGTAGCCCCTCAGGCTCCTGTGCACTTCCTGGTCATTCCTAAGAAGCCTATTCCTCGGATTAGCCAGGCCGAAGAAGAAGACCAGCAGGTGAGAAGAATAAGTCCAGGGTTTGGCTGGGAGGAGCTCAGCTGAGTTTAGCTTCCCATGAATGAAGCCACCTATATCCCTCCCATCTCCCTATAGCTTCTAGGACACCTACTCCTTGTGGCCAAGAAGATAGCAAAGGCTGAGGGGTTAGGAGATGGATACCGACTTGGTGAGTGACTTTTGGCCCTTGGCCCCTCACCCGTGAATTCTAATTCGTACTACTCAATATGATCGTCATTCTTTAACCTCTACCGTGATCTGACCCTCTCTAACCCCAAGCTCTATTTCAGTGATCAATGATGGGAAGCTGGGCGCACAATCTGTGTATCACCTGCATCTTCACGTACTTGGAGGCCGACAGCTCCAGTGGCCTCCAGGTTGAATCTACAAACTGACCTAGGATCCCAGACCTGGATGCTTGGATGGGGAAGGGAAAGGAGGATTCTGTGATGCTAATAAACCTGCTCTCCCTCAATTTTGCATCCCTGTCTGAAATATATAAAGATGTGTACCACAAAGGGGAAAGAAAACTGATGTAGGGTTATGAACCCTCTTGACTATGGTTGAGTAAAAGACACTCAGGAGGTCTAGCTTGGGGTTAAAGGAGTACTTACTGGCTAGGCACGATGGCTCACCCGGTGTCTCCCAAAGCCAAGCCTGGAAGACTGCTTGAGGCCAGTAGTTCACACTAAGCCTGGGAAACAAATCCAGCCCCTATCTCTGCAAAAAGTTTAAAAATTAGTAGGGCCTGGTTATTGTATACCTGTGGTCCCAATTTCTCAGGAAGCTCAGGCAGGAGGATTGCTTGAGCTCAGGAATTCAAGGTTACAGTAAGCTATGATTTGCTACCACACTCCAGCCAGGATGACAGAGCAAGACCTGTCTCTAAAAAAATAAGAAAAAAGGAAGCTTTTGCCAGCAGATAATTGAGTCATCATGACAAGTGGTCTAACCTAGATCAAACTTCTAGGAAAGTAGTAGCATGAATGAGTAGAAGAAAGTGAAACCCTGGTCTAAGACTTGTTCCATCCTGGCCCTTATTCAAAGGTCAAACCAGGTTCTAAAGGGAATTGGGAAGAGGGTGGTCAGTATGAAGGCCTTTATAATACTAGAAAAGTATCACACCGAGGAAAAAAAAAGAAAGCTGCTACCTTTTCACTACTCCCTGTCTCATCATTTTGATCTTAAGCTGGTTCTTATATTTTCATACTTAAACTTTTTTTTAAAGACTACTCCGCACCCTCTTTTGAGAATGTACTAAGCAAACTAAAAGGAAGCTACTGTTTCCCCTCTACAACACACCAAATAGGCTATTGCCTGATGCCACAGCCCTGGGCAAATCTCCAATATATCCTCATGAAGAATCACTTTAGCTGCAAACAATCAAGCTTGAGCTTGGAGGGCGAGGTCTTACACCAGCGGAACTTTAAAAACCCGGTTGAGGCAAGACGGAGTCGGACTGAAAAGCGGACTTCTCAGATCGCACCAACTTTAAGACTTCCGCCGCACGGAGGACTTGCCTCCACCCTCACCCTCAACCACATCCGCCCAGCTCTAGTTCTGCGCAGACTCCAGGAATTGTTTGTCGTCTCTATGGCAACCTAGCAGCTGGGGTGTGAAGATGGAGACCGAGTCTACGGAAGGATCGCCGTCGCGGTGAGAGCCATAGCTCTGGCTGCAGGCATAAAGGAACAAGGAAGATCAGCGGTCTTTCTCTGCTGTGTTTTTGACAACTTTGTAGCTTTTGCTTTCTTTCAGATCGTTACGTGTACAGCCCAGCTCTGAAGATCTTGGGTCCACTTCAGAACCGTTACCTTCAGACAGCGTTCCTAGGTCTGCTCTAGCAGCCGCAACCTTAGTGGCTGCATCAGCGGCTGCATCAGCGGCTGCATCTGCAGCTGAAGCCTCTGCAGCCATCACCACCGCCAAACAGGGGGCATTATCTACACAGATTTCAGCACCCTATTCTGGGTTCACAGAGCCCTCCTCTGATACCAGTCTTCTTGGGGAGCCATGCGTGGGACCCAGATTTACACACAAAATAGGCCATGGAAGTCTTGGCTTTGAACCTGCCTATGTTTCCTGTATTACTGGGGATCTCTATACTACATCTGACCTTAGTTCTAGCCCTGGCCCTATTCTGGACTCCAGCTCTGGTCCTGGCTATGACTCTGTCCCTGGTTCTGGGCCTGGCCATGGCTCTGTCCCTCGTTCTGGTGCAGGTCCTGGCTATGGCTCTGGGCCTGGCCATAAATCTGTCCAAGACTATGACTCTGGCTCTGGCTCTGAACCTGGCCATGGCTATGGCCCTGGCTCTGAGCCTGGCCGTGGCTATGGCCCTGGCTCTGAGCCTGGCCGTGGCTATGGCCCTGGCTCTGAGCCTGGCCGTGGCT
>NW_003852567.1:505235-521240 GCF_000181295.1 Otolemur garnettii
CCCTGGCTCTGAGCCTGGCCGTGGCTATGGCCCTGGGTCTGAGCCTGGCCGTGGCTATGGCCCTGGGTCTGAGCCTGGCCGTGGCTATGGCCCTGACTCCGGCTCTGGGCCTGGCCGTGGCTATGGCCCTGGCTCCGGCTCTGGGCCTGGCCGTGGCTATGGCCCTGGCTCCGGCTCTGGGCCTGGCCGTGGCTATGGCCCTGGCTCCGGCTCTAGACCTGGCCGTGGCTATGGTGCTGGCTATGGCCTTGGCTCCAGCTCTGGGCCTGGCCATGGTTCTGGCCCTGGCCGTGGCTCTGGCCCTGGCTCCACTTCTGGTCCTGGCCGTGGCTCTGGTCCTGGCTCTGAGTTCAGCCCCCACACCTCTTCAAGGTTCAGAAATCTTACAGCAGATCTGGCCCAAAATTATACCTCCTGGAGTCACCATGGTGAATGGGAGCCTCAGAAACCACCCTGGGAATTTTTGCACGTCTCAGAACCTGGTTCCCGAGGGCTGTGGAAGCCCCCAGAGGTTAAAGGGAAGCCTAAGGTTTTCAGTGAAACATTGCCACGGGGCCAGTGCCTCCTCTACAACTGGGAGGAAGAGGTATTAAAGTTTTGGCCTGCTACCTTTTCTTGAATACTTATCTGTTTCCTAGGGAGGGAGTAGTTTATGGTAAGGGTAAGTATCAGAAGAGATATCATAGTCACTGAACTTGGGACCCACAGAGAGCCACCAACCACCTGGATCAAGTCCCAAGTATGCAGGATGGCTCTGAGAGTTTCTTCTTCCGACATGGACACCAAGGATTGCTGACCATGCAACTGCAGTCATCCATGTCCTCCAGTACCACCCAGAAAGACTCATATCAGCCCCCAGGAAACCCCTACCGGCCACTTCGAGGTGTGAAACATGAGAGGGGAAGAATGAGTCCGTTAGTCAGAGAAAAAAGGAGAGAAAAGGATTTCCCATGGGGCTATGGATTGTCTGATGGATATAAGGGCAATAACAAGATTTTTCTTCTTTTTCTCAAATTTGTTTCTTCTGGGCCTACTTATTAACCAGACCCCCACTCTGCCCTCCCACAGGGAAGCGTGAAGCCATGCTAGAGATGCTCCTGCACCATCAGATCTGGTGAGAGACTGAGGGAAGGGGAATGGGGGGGGAGAAAAATTGGGGGAGAATGGCTTTGACACCCTTGCTGCATAGTAAAGAGGTACAGGCAGAGCAGGAAACCACAAGGAAGCTCTTTGAGGTCAAGTCTGTGACACACCATGACTACCAAATGGAACTGGTGCAAGCAGGGCCTCCTGCCCCAACAAAAGTAAGAACCCATCCCACCCCTCTTGTATAGCTGGGCTCTAACAGGCTGTGGGAAAGCATCAGGCCCAGAGATCAAAAGAGAGGGCTGAAGGCCAGGGGTTACTCAGTACTCTCCTTCACAGCCTCATGATTACCGTCAGGAGCAGCCTGAAACCTTCTGGATACAGAGGGCACCACAGCTACCGGTGTGTTAGGGTGACTAGGGCCTGAGGGTAGGGAGGGGGTGGAGAAGACGGGGCAGAGGCTGGTTTGTTCTGGCTCAGGGAGAACAGGATCTGTCCCTATTCTGGCACTCCTCCAGGGTGTCAGTAACATCAGGACACTGGACACACCATTCCGGAAGAACTGCAGCTTCTCAACACCAGTACCCTTGTCTCTGGGGCAGCCTTTGCCCTATGAATCTGAGAATTACCTCCACCAATTGGGAGGAATGTCTTCCCTTGCCTGTCAGGGAAGAGGGCAGGGTGGTGGAGCGGGGAGAACAACTCCTGTCTAAGAGCTGAGAAGAGGGATGTGGGATATAGAATATGGAATCTATTTCTGTCTTTACTAGAGAGGTTGGGAGGAAGTTAATTCTCTGTACTTGAGAAGGGGCTTTACATAAAGGGTTCTCTCTCATCCTGAGACTGCTAATTCAGTGGTTCTGTGAGTCACCATGTCCATACCCCGTAACCTTTCCTTGGGGTTGTCCCTAACCCAATCTGTGACACAATGGCTATTTTTTTGTTGTTTTGTATGTGGCCAAAATATTCTGGTTTAGATACAGATATTTACAGAAGGTTAAGGAGGAAGGGAACCAAGCCAGACAAGGGCAGGTATATGTACAAGGCTGAGCTGCAGAGGGCTACAACTTCCAGATAAGGTAGGTTTTCTTGATGCATGTTTTCCGTCTCATGTGACTATGTCCATTTCTGATGTGTGGAGAGAAGGTGGCCACTGCCCACCCAGGTACCAGCAGCAGGAGATTGTCTGACTTGGGAAGGAGTAGGGCTTACAGGAGTCCAGGAGGTCCCTTCCGCTCTCCTAGGAGCCAATAAGTTCGCATCTTTCCTTTTCCCTGGAAGTAGAGGAGTGAAATAATTCAGACTCCCTCTCGCCCCCCATCACCCCCCATAATCACTTTCATCCTCCCTTTCCATGACCCTCTCCCCATGGCCTGCCATTACCTTCATCTCCACATCCCCCCGAAGCTCTAGCTGGAAGCATCCTAGCTCATCCAAGGCATCCTTCGTGGTAGAAGAGACATGGATCTTCAGGGCTATGGGGGTATGAGGGGGTTGAAAAAAGAATCAAAGAAAAGGCAATAGAAGAACTGGTGGTAGTAGAGAGCATATTACCCAACCAGCCACTCCTAAGAGGCTTCCAAACCTCCCAATGTATATCCAATAGAACCAAAATATATTCAAGGATGGGGCACTTAGGAATTGTGGTCTCAGACTGAGAGACTTGGAGGAACCATGAAAAGAAGAAAAGGGCAGGATAAATTGAGGCCAATGAGGGTCAAAGGTTAATGTCTAACCTTGACCATTTGACTCCATTCGAGAAGCAGTGTTCACCGTGTCTCCAAATAGACAATAGCGGGGCATCTTCAGGCCAACAACCCCAGCACAGACTGGCCCTATAAGAAGAAGCCGGTTGGGACAGCCCAGGAAAGGTGGAGACTAGAGCTGGGTGAAAGTCAGCCTTACCAGTATGGACCCCTATGCGTAGCCTCAGCTGGTCATGGGGTCGGTGGCGGATGCGGAAGGAAGAAACCGCATCCAGTAATGCTAGGGCCATACGAGCAATTTCTGGAGCATGGCGTTGACCATTTCGGCCTGGGAGGCCAGATACTACCATGTAGGCATCCCCAATTGTTTCCACCTGATTAAGAGGGGATTAAAAGGTCACTTCTACCTTAATCCGTGGGGACAGGGAAGAGTACAGAAAGAGAAGCTAAACACCACCATGAGTCATCCTGACAGTCTGGGAGGTCCAAACATTGACTAGAAAATAAATGCCATAGTACTGAGAGTCTGGGGGGAAGAGATGTCAAGGGAATCTTTAAATCCTCCTCCTCTAACCCCAGCACCTGGTGAATACTCAGTAAATGTTTGCTGAATGGATGGATGGCCTGTCTGCAACAGAACATAGACAGATAGACTCTGCTGTCAGGAAATGGGAAGCAGGAAAACAGACTAAACTGAAGAGCCCAGAATCTGGTGAGGAGGCAAAATAGTCCCCATGGCTGGGGCCACACAGCCCAAACTGTCAGAGAGGAGAAGACAGCCTCTGGTTTTAGTGATGGTACTAAAACTATACAAGAGAATATCATTGTTTTTAGGAAATACACAGTGAAGGTTTTAGGAAATACACACTAAGTATCTGAGTAGCTGGGACTACAAGTGTGTACCACCATGCCTGGCTAATTTTTTTCTATTTTTAGTAGAGATGGGATCTCACTCTTTCTCAGGCTGGTCTCGAATTCCCAACCTCAGTGATGCTCCTTCCTCACCCTCCCAAAGTGCCTGGTCTATATAGATTGATTTTTTTTTTAATTTTTTTTTATTTTTTGAAACAGAGTCTCACTATGTTGCCCTCGGTAGAGTGCTGTGACATCACAGCTCATAGCAACCTCTAACTCTTGGGCTTAGGCAATTCTCTTGCCTCAGCCTCCCAAGTAGCTGGGACTACAGGTGCCCTCCATAACAGCCAGCTATTTTTTTGTTGTAGTTATCATTTAGCAGGCCTGGGCCGGGTTTGAACTCACCAGCCCCAGTGTATGTGGCCAGTGTTGTAACCACTGAGCTACAGGTGCCTAGCCATATAGATTGATTTTTAAAAATAAATCAAATAGGGGAGAATATGAACAATTGATAAATCTGGGTAAAGGGGGTTATTGGAGTTCTTTTTGTAGAAATAGCCAAGATGATATAGTAAGTCCAAAGGGAAGGAACAAAAATACTGCCATACTTTAGCCACTTTCCACAAAGCAAATTTATTTATTTATTTATTTTTGAGACAGAGTCTCACTCTGTTGCCCTAGGTAGAGTGCCATGGCATCATAGCTCCCAGCAACCTCAAACTCTTAGGCTGAGGCAATCCTCCTGCCTCAGCCTCCCAAGTAGCTGGGACTACAGGTGCCTGCCATAACACCCTGCTAGTTTTTTCTATTTTGTAGAGACAGGATCTTACTCTTGCCCAGGCTGGTTCTCAAACTCCTGAGCTCAGGCAATCCACCTGTCTCCACCTCTCAGAATGCCAGGATTACAGGTGTAAGCCACCATGCCTGGCCTACACACAGCAAATTTATTATTACCATCTTATAGATAAAACAACTGAGGGAGATTCTGTTACTTACTTAAGGCCACACACACACACACACACAAACAGTATTCAAATCTAGGTCCTTTTTACTCCCAAGGACAGTAAAGCCAGCCATCTGCCAACCCAATGGCTTCAATAAAAAGCTTTATATGGTTTTTTCATATCTTGCCCTTCACCCCACTAAATTCTACATCCTGTATGATTATTCCATGTTTGGAATGGACTGGAAAGAAAAGATAGACATGGCTATATTTATACCTCCAGGGAGATAGGTACTAAATTTTTATGAATGTTTTGCTTAAGGAAGTCTTAAAGTTTCACAAGAAATTAGACAGGAGTGTACACTTATGGTTCCATAGCCATAGCTGTCCGCAAAGTGCACTCCAGCACTAGGATGCCAGAGACACTAGAGGGAAAACTGATGATGGAGTGGGTAAGGTATGTGGGGTTCAGGGAGACTGGGTTTCAAAGGGGTCTTAATAAGAGGGCTGCCCCAGCTCTTACCTTATAGACGTCAAAGTTGTCAATTATGGCATCAAAGCAGGTATATAGGTCATTAAGAAGTGTCACCACCTAACAGGGGTGGAAAAGCAGAGGCCCTAAGACTTGTGCCCAACTTTCTAAGAATTCTTAACCCATGATCTATCATAAGATGTGGGAACTCTGAAACAAACTAATCTGTTGTCAATGAAGCTCCTCCAGGTCTCTATCCCACCCCCTGCCTCTCACCCACGGCTCTCACCTGCATGGGGGTGCTCTCTGCTGACAATGCTGTGAAGCCAACAATGTCACTGAAGTAGATGGTAACACTGTCAAAGGCCTCAGCCTGTACAGTCTCTCCCCGTTTTAACTGCTCTGCCACTGAACTAGGAAGTAAGGGTACAGCGTGAGCCAAACTCCAAGAGGGTAAGGTAGGGGGTGGGGGGAGGAAAGGGGGATGTGGCTGCAACAGAAATGAGCAAACATGAAGTCTGCACTTGGTGGAGGAAAAGAAAAGTGGCTGGGAAGACATTATACCATAGTGCAAGGGGGGTTGTGAGGTGATACTTGCATGTGGGAGCTAAATGTTTCAAGTTGGGATTGTTTTACATACACTTGCTGAAGCACGGGCATGGTAGAGTAGTGTCCTAAGACGGGATGGGAAGACAGAAAGAAGGCAGCACAGCTGATGTGGAGAAAGAATAGAAGCATGTAGCCTACAGCAGGCTTGCTGTGGCAAGCAGGGTTCTGAGAGTTGAAAATGAGTTCTTAGGAGTCTGATGAGGCAGACCCCGACAGAGGAGAATCCCAAAGGAAAATTTAGGAAGGGGGAAAGGTCTCACTGGGGTAGAATTTGGTAGAGCAGAGCCTCGGCCTTGCGTTTCTCCTCCAGATAGGCCTGTGTGCGTTCTTCCACCAGCTTTTCCAGGTTATTGGCATACTGTTCCATGCGCAGCAGGAGGTTGTCCAATATGCTGGTGCCACCCTCCCTGGGGGAGGCCAAGATATGGCACCTGCTGCAAGATTCTCAAGACTCCCAGGGCTTTCTACCCAGCCCACTCTCAGCCACACCAGCCCCACCTCATCCACTGAAGACCGATGAGGCTTCTATCCCTGGGGAGTCCCTGACCCTTAATGCCCTCTCACTTGTTAAAGCGGCGAATGAAACCCTTAATCTGTCCAAAGTCTGGCCGCTCAGCTGGGTCTTGGGCCCAACATCGCTCCATCAGCAAAACTAGTTCTTCATTCAGTTGAGTCCGGTCAATGCTTGGCCGGAAATATGGCCGCTGACCATTTCTGACCTTCTGGACAATCTCTGAGGGTGATAAAAGGTTCAGATGAAGTACAGAGTTTCCCCAGAAAGAAGAGGCTGTGAGTAGTGGATTAACTGTCACCTTTGGGGCTGAGGTCCAGGCCCTCCAAGTAGAAAGGACCACTGCGAAGTGCTATCTCTTGTAGGATGATCCCAAAGCTATAGACATCTGCCTTCTGCATGCCTGTGGTTGGCAAGGAGTTCTCACTGAGCAGTTCAGGGGCAGTCCACAGCTTCTCTGAAAAGAGAGAACAGGCTGGCCAGGTCTCCAAAATAGGGTAACTCCAAGCCCACCTGGGCTCATTCCCATGTTATTGTCACTCTGTCTCCCTCTTCCACCCTCCCAAGATGGAAAGGATCAGGGACAGAGGAGTATCATGAAAGTGGGCTGTGGGGTGGGCCTCACTGGCATAGAGGGCATGGCTGTCATCAGGTTCAACGGTTGATCGGAAGCTGGCCAGGCCATAGTCTGTGATTTTGAGCACAAAACGACTGTCCACAACACAATTGGAGGACTTGAGACTCCCATGGGATGAAATAATGCTGTTGTGAAGAAAGGCCATACCCTGCAGGATACAGATTAAGTTATGAAACTGGATCATGCCACATAGAATACCCCTTCTCTCAATGAGATGGTCACTGGCAAGCTGTCTAAAGATCTTGAGACACTATAATAATGTGATTTTGGAAAGCATCTCTTGCAGCTTCTACCCAAGGAAGCAGACAGAATAGGAGGGTTATCCTTCTTGATACCATAAGCAATATACAGGCACCTAAGTAGCAGGAATAGGAAAAATGTTTAAGAGGAGGGATAAGAGGAGCTACCAGTTATTACCCCAAAAGGGTGATCAGTCTTCTAAGTACTCAGGAGAACGGAACTAGCATGAACTCTAAGATATGACCTCCAAAGCCTCAAATGCCTGGCCACTAAATTAGGAAGAGACATGGTTTAAGACCTAGGTAGCAAGAGTAGATAGAGGCACCAAGGAAGACTAACCAGTTGTAAACTTTAATGCATAATCAGGTGTAATTGGGCAACTCAGGGTGGAAGACAAATGTGACCTACTAGAGGGGATATTGGACCACAGAAAAAATGGAGAAAATAGTAAATTATAAAAACCTGGAAAATGGACAAAAGTAGGCAACAAACTGCTAAGCTAATACAGAAGCATGAAACTGCTGGTCCCATAGAGCCAGTGAAGGAAAAAACGTTTGCCTCTGAGGGACTACAAGGTCTTGAGAGGACAGAATGGTGCTTCCCAAAAGTAAAAGCCTAGAAGCCCACCAAGTCAGTTCAGGTGGGGCAGAAAAGGGAACAAAGTTCAAGATGCTAACCAAAAACACCTGTTTAAAAGTTTAGCTCTGTACTTAATTTGCAATTCTTTGCAAGGAAGAATCACTGTGAACTCTTCCTTTTTATTTCTTTTGGCATCAACAAAACCTTTGGGTGTCTCCAAATTTGTGAATTTACTTGTTTGGAAACTCTAAGGATGGAAAAGAATGCATTCCAAAATCACAGAAATGATTAGACTTTTGGCTTTGATGTAAATTACTTTTTTCCATCAATCATTGCTCTCTCAAGAGTTGTATTTTTCTCATATTTATCATAACACCTCTACTTGAGCACTACCTCAACTTTACCTAATATTCCATCTCTCAATTGATGGCAGACTTACACAAAAAATACATTTAAATAACTTCATGAGAATTTAGCAGAAAACCAAAGCCAGCTTTAGGTGCAGCACAGTGGGCTTTCTTCTAAACCCTTGTCCAACCCAAGCAAGATTCAGTTTTATAACACTCCACAAACCTATGGGCCTCTGCCTCATTTGAAAATAGCTGACACTCAGTATATAGGAACAAGACCAATTTTGGTAATCTTGGTAATACCAACCTTTCTTGGTTTCTCTTAGTTTTACTAGTAAATGTTCTTTTTTAAATTTCAGTTTTCTGAACAAGAAAGCACACCTGCCAAATATTGATCAGAGGGTAAAATGAGAGGAAAAATAGGTGATGAATGTTTGGAGACTCCACTTTTTTCTTGCTAAGGGGTTTTAATATGAGCTCTTGGAGGTAAAAGAGATGATGGAAAGGATCTGAAATGTCTAGGGCAGGAAGACAAAAACCTCTACGTTGTACGACTCCTATGGCAGATAAAATTCACTCCCCCAATTATAAACCTTAGACCCCTTATTTATCCATTATTACTCAACCATAGGAATAAGGGGAGAGGGAGAGAATAGGACATTCAGAGGAATAGAAGGAAAGAAATCACAAGCAAAGACAGAACAACAGAAGCATTTGAAAGTGGGTGAACTCTTAAGGAGTAGGGAAGACTCACCTTCACAAGGTCATTAATGAGTGAATAACGAAACATCCAGTCCAAGTTGATGCTGTCATTTTCTAGAATATCCTGGTAAGTGACATGGAATAGATTGTCTGTCCTAGTCCCTACTAGCTGTCACTTGGCACAGTGTCAATGTAACTTTGGACCTATCTTCCCACCCCTGCCATAAGCTGCACCTATCTCTCACCTGTAAACTCCCACGAGGACAATACTCAGTGATGATGCAAATGTTCGGAGGGTCTATGCAGGCTCCAATGAAGCGAGTGAGATGGTTGAATTGGACATCTCTCATCTAGGAGAAAAAACAATGGAAAGGACAAGAGAATTGAAAGAGTTAAAAATTAGATACAGAAGCCTACCACTACATAAGACTTTTCTCTTACCTACATCTTAAGTCATTTATAAAGAATCCCCTTGCCCTCCTAGTCAGTTTTACCATTCTATAGTCTTTCTTTCTCCTCTTTCCCATCTCTGTTCACCCTTCACCCTCAATCCATCCTCCCTTACATACATGTTTGAGTTCAAACAGAACTTGGCGGGTCAGTTCGATGCGCTTCTTATTCACATGTTTGATGGCAACAACATTTCCCTGATGGCAAGAGTGAAAGGGAAAAGGAGAATGAATATCAGAAGTTTCTGGGTGCTAGGAATTACTAGAAAACTGTGGAAGCATACAGGAACTCAGTGGGGCATAAAGGGGGTTGCTGAGGGGCAGAGGTTCAGGGGCAGAGCTAGCAGATGGGGATGAGACAGGATGAAATGGAGGGGACCAGAACAAGCAGATGACTGTTCACCTTGAAGTGACCGGTGTTGGCAAAGATCTGGTATTTCCCATGGGCTGTCATGAGTGAGCCGTAACTGGATCCCCTCTGGGGCCAAGGGCAACATGGAGGCGGAAGGATGAAAGGAACATTAGATGATGGTGGTAGTGCAGGGGCTATCATTACAGGCCAGTGTGCTGGGAAAGGTCCAAGGTAAGAAAGGACAGGAACTCAGAGGCAGAGGGACAGCTGAGACAAGGGCTCACCAGTGACAGTGTGAGGCGACTGCCTGCACCTTTATGATAACGCTCTGAGTTGCCAAACTGCAGTTCTTCCCAGCGAATACGCCACAACATGCTGGCCAGCTCCTTCTCCAGCATCAGTTTTCTGTAAGGACTGTACACCTCAGTTGACTGGCAAGCCCAATCCTGCCACCCACTAAGCCAACAGTGGGGCTACAAGGGCTTCCCTGCAGCTCCTGAAGCTGTGATTGTTATACTGGAGAGACAAAACTGAAAGATGTGTTCTCTGTATATCTGGCATGTGCTCATTTACAAAGACAAATGGTAGGGGTGAAAGTTCTTTCTTAAAATAGAAATTTCCACGGAAAATTCACCTCTGAGCTTAACCTTCAGTTAAGGTTAGTGTATCCAGTTAATTAACACTAGTTAGTATAGCCAGTCTAGAACCAAAAGTGAAACAAACACCTTGGGCAGCGCCTATGGCTCAAGGAGCAGGGCGCTGGCCCCATATGCCAGAGATGGTGGGTTCAAACCCAGCCCTGGCCAAAAACTGCTAAAAAAAAAAAAAAGAAAGAAAGAAAGAAAGAAAAGAAAAGAAACAAACACCTTGGCTAAAAGACAGCTAAAGAGAAAGGCTAGGGAGGAAGACGCTATTAGATCTAGGTGATAACCATTCACAAACTGGCTACCTCTGTGCCCATGTAATAGGGACCATCTGGCCTCAGCCAGAGGCTGTGTGGAATGGGGGGATGGGGAGGTCAGTGGAAAGCACAGAACTCACCGGAAAATGAGGAAGCTAGAAACGCCAAACATGATGAAGGTGATTCCTGTTCCTAGAGCCACAATTGCCAGAGTTGAAAGTGGAGCTGAAAGGGAGAGACAGACCCTGAGAAAGACTGTAGGGGATGGGTTGTAAGAATGAAGAAGGGAATGCACAGGCGCAGGGAGTAATAGGTCCTGAGGGTAAGAGGAAGGAGGAAGGGGTGTAAATTTAAAAATATGACTGAGAGTGGGGCCAGTGAGGAGGGTAGAGAAGGGAGAGTGAGGGAGGAAGGACTGCTCCAAGTCCCTGCACACACCCACTTTTATCACAGGATGGGTCGTCCAAATCAAAGGCACAGGGGGGATTGTCCAAGGGGGGCGCCCCCTTCACCCAGGGAATGGGCCGTCCTGTCCACCAAATCTGTTTCTCGGCTCCTGAGTAGTGGGCTGCAGGCTGTGAGGAAGCAGAACACTGGGCCCCTAGGCCTGTTCCCACCTGCCGTCTCCCTGAGACCAAAGCTGTTTTGCTGCTTTTCTTCCCAACCTACCACCCAGCCAAGATAGAGCTCTGGCAGAGAAAATAAGTCCCTTCTCTAGTACCTTTGACTCTGCCCCCCTGAACCCTTGAGAGCTGGATTTTGCAGAGCCACACTCTTTCCCTGTCTCCTTCCCCATCACCTGGAAGTCCCCAGAATCCAGGTCTCCCATGGCCCACAGGACAAAATCAGTCTCCCGGTCATTGTTCTTGTCCATAACCACCAGTCCAGTTACACCTAAGACCAGAAAAGAGTAGCCCTTGCTTTGAAGTCTACCCTGGACTCTTCCATCCCCTCAGCCCCTCCAGCTACCTCAGCCTGACTCTGTCCCACTCTTGAGGTGTACACACCTCTGCCATGTTTACTGACTCCTATTAACTCTCCCAGCTGGCCCTGGCATTTTTCCCTTCTGTCCATTCCACTCCTGAGCCCGACATCAGCCTTCGGGCCTCCATCTGCCCCCTTAATTACCGTGATATCTTCGCCCCTGCATCTTCTCCACAATTCGAAGTCCGTCTTCCCGGGTGCCTCCTTCCTGTATTGTCTCATTCAGGACTTCGGCATACAGCAGGATCCCATCATAGAAGCAGCCAGCGATGAGGTTCATCTGGAGGTGGCAACTTCAGCAGTGCTCTCCAAACATCTTCAAGGCCCCTTCCCCAGCCCACTTTTCCCATCTGTAGGATCTCTGTCTACCTTTCTTCTCTTCTGGTTTACTTTCTTTCCTCCTCTCATTCCTAAAATGCTAACTGCTCCTTAGGGCAAAAGGAAATACCCTGGATGGCAGGAGACAGCCTCCATAGTGGGACCGTTCTGCAGCCAAGACGATGCTGAGTTAGAGAGAGGAGACCTTCCTCAAAACCTGGCCTGGCTTTCTGGGAGAGAGAGTCTACTTACCAAGGAAGGGGCTAGCTCCACACCAAAATCCTCTCGGGCTCTTATCAGCAGACGATTCTGGAATTCCTGATACTCGGGATTTGGGGGTTCTCGATATGTGATCACCAATACAGTCTGTACCAGCAGCACATGGGGAAGAGTGAATAGGATTCAAGATGGGCATTAGGGGAAGTAAGGAGGCAGGATAGAGGAGCTTGATAAAATACATTTGATATAAAATATACACAGGTGAGTGTGAAGGCTAAAAAAGGCACTAAACTGCGTGTGTGTATATGTGTGTGTGTATTTAATACAACTGGGGAGAGGGAGTGGCACTCCTCCTGAAAGACAGATAGGGCTGGTTCTGGGAAATAACAGAATAATAGATGAAGTGAACTCCATCCCCAAACCCAGCCCATCATCTCCCTGAACTCCCCAGCACCACCAGCCCTCCACCAGGCTGCCACGGCTCTCACAGCTCTCCATCCCATCCTTTCCAGATACCTATTCACTATCAAGGACAAAACTGAACAGCTCCTCTCTGAAATATCAGCCCTGTTAATGTTATTAGTAAAATGCTGACATTTTCATTTGGGCCACTTATACACAGTGCCTCTACCCAGTGACTTAAAAAGATAGCAGGCCCCATAAGAACTGAGGAGACACCCTGAGACAGTGATGCCACCAGTCAAAAGCTATGAGCTCATTCATTTAACACATGTAGGGCAGCTACCATAAGCAGCACTGTCCTGCTTACTAAGTAAAAGATGTGTATCACAAACACAGTGTCAAATGCCCATATTTCATAGATAAGCAAATGACACATGCCAGATGCCACATGTGTGCATGGTCCAGCCATGTACACATCTCACTGGCACGTGAGTCAGCATACACCTGCCTCTCCAAAGTGCCTGCCTAGCTCTTATTGGCCATACACATCTCCCCTTCCTTAGCTGCTGGACCTCCTGGCCTCGGCCTCTGCCTCAGGCCACACAGTCCCGAGACCAGCCTCTACTTGGACAGGAAACTGGCATCACAACTTCAGTTAAGACTTCAGTTCAATATATTTTGTGAAACATGACTGTGAAATAATAGACTAAAATTTCATCATTCCTACCAGTTTTGCTCATTCTTTTTTTTTTTTTGGAGACAGAGCCTCAAGCTATCCCCCTGGGTAGAGTGCTGTGGCATCACAGCTCACAGCAACTTCCAACTCCTGGGCTCAAGCAAGTCTCCTGCCTCAGCCTCCCAAGTAGCTGGGACCACAGGCGCCTGCCACAAGGCCGAGCTATTTTTTGGTTGCAGCCGTCATTGTTGTTTGGCCGGCCTGGGCTGGATTCGAACCTGCCACCTTAGGTGTATGTGGCTAGCGTCTTAGTCACTTGAGCTACAGGCACCAGGCCAGATTTGCTCACTCTTATCATAGAAAGTGCATGTGGACTGTAGAGATAAACAGTCCTAGATATATCACATATGATCTGTTGTACATCAATTCATTCCAGGTAGGAAATAATAAAGTCAGTTTCTAAAATGCATTCATTATATTAGACCGGAGTTTACTTCAAGGTATAGTTATTCTTCCTAGAACATTTAGTTGTCTGGTTCTTATACTCTCTCATTCTAAGCAAAATAGAAAAGGAGAAGGGGACTGAGGAAAGGATTGAAAGGGTATATTCAGTAGCACCTGTTCCAAGAATAAAAGAAAAATAGATAGGTAGGACACTACTAACAACAATGTGAAAAGTTGGCAAAGAGCTGAAAAAGATCAGGTTGAACACAACTTACATTTCAATAAAGGCTGATGATAGATGTTTAACATTTAGTAATTCTCTAGGTTGGTTTGTTTACTAGGCTAGCAATTATCCAACATTTTGGTCTCAGAACCTCTTTACACTCCTTAAAATTATTGCGGACACTAAAGAATTTTTGTTTATGTGCATTTTATTTATTACTGTCTTCCATCTTAGAAATTAAAACTGATAAACTTCAAAAACACAAGAATAGACAAACACGCCTCCATAGCTTTTGGACTGATGACATCATCACACATCATCGGCATCTGGAAAACTTCACTGCACAAACACAGGAAGAACAAAAGTGACTAAGGCAGATAACATTTTAGTACTATTTTTTAAATGGTTCTGACCTTGTGGCCCCCCTAAAAGGATTTCAGGGGCCTATAGGATCCTAGGACCACACTTTAAAAACTGCTATGCTAGCCTGTTTTGCTGTGGTTACTTAGCTACAACACACACACACACAAAAAATTTAAAACCTCCAAGTAGTTTCTGTGCCTGCTCAGGGGCTAGAGAAAAGGTGACAGTAAGTAATTGTGCCCCATTTCACAGTGGACCCCCTTTGGAAAAATAACAAGTAAAGGCTGCCAAAAATGGATGTAGCGGTGAGTAGAAGCCAGGAATGTACCTACAAACTGTGTACTGGCAGGAGGTGCCTGCCTCTGCCTGGGGCCCACCCACTCTGAGACCTGCTCTGGCCACAGCAGGAGGTGCTGTCAACAGTGGCCTAAACAGGCAAAAAATGGTCTCCAAGAAGAAAGTCTGCCTTACACAGCCCTTGGGTTGGTGCTTTCTTCCATTCTCGCTGGTGGCGTTCCCTATCTGTAAACCAATCTCATGCTAGTCATCTGGGTTGTGACCTCTGTCTGGGTTTCTAACCCTCAATTGCCCAGTCTGGGCCTCTGGATCCTCAAAGCCTGGTCATTTGCTTATTTAATTCCACTCCATCTGTTTTTTTTCCCTGTCCTGGTTGATCACTTGGTTTACAGTACCTGCCAGTTCTCCTCCTGTCTAGACGAATTCCTAGAATTCCTAGTCCTATCCCCTCTCTCCCCAACACACACTTTAATTCAATTTAACAAATATGTGTTAAACACCTACTACATGCTAGACATATGGAATACAAAGAGGACCATGATCCCTCAAGCAGCTATGGCTGAGTAGGAGAGGAAAATTCTACAACATACTTGATTTCAAACCCTTCACCCCCTAGTAGCTCTACCCAGCATGAACTGGGACCTTTCCCTTGAGTTTGACACCCTCCTGGAAAAACTTTGGGCAGCTGCATCAAGGCCTCCTCATCTCTCCTGCCACCTTTTCGAGGGTAGTCTAGTCCAAGCATCCTCAAACTATGGCCCGCAGGCCACATGCGGCCCACCTAGGACATTTATCCGGCCCGCTGGGTATTTTTGCCTCCACTGCCTGTCCTGCTTAGCAGCCGACTCGTCCCTGGAGCCTGCAGTCTGGCCCTCCAGTGGTCTGAGGGACAATGAACTGGCCCCCTGATTAAAAAGTTTGAGGACCCCTTTAAAGGACTCTGCTCTTTCATCCTTGGCTAGTAGTGACCACCCAACTTCCCTCAGCCCCTACCCTGCTTCAGCATTTGGAAAGGCTGAGTGTAGCTTTGCCAGGGGACACCTCCACATCCTCACTCCAAAGTCTTGGTTTCCACCTCAGCATATTCTTGCCTGGCTCCTTTCTCTCGTATTGTAGCAAAACTTCCCTCTTTATTTTTCTGTCTGAATGACTAAAGTGGGGGAGCTACTGAGGATTATTGATAGAATTTATTGTTGGCTAACTAGGTCCCTCCTCTCCGCCTTATCCTAAATGTTGGGGACTCTTGGCTGCAGAAATTTTCAGACAAGAGAGGCTTTTCTTCCACAAAAATAATATAGCCCAGCACTTTGAGAAGGCAAGAGGATCACTTCAGGCCAGGAGTTTGTGACCAGCCTGCACAACATAGCAAAATCCTATCTCTAAAATAATTTTTTTTTTAAACAGCCAGGTGTGGGCTTGGTGCCTGTAACTCAGCAGCTAAGGGCACCTGCCACATACACCAGAGCTGGAAGGTTTGAATCCAGCCCAGGCCTGCCAAACACCAATGACAACTGCAACAAAAAAATAGGTGTTGTGGGCACCTGTAGTCCCAGCTATTCGGGAAGCTGAGACAAGAGAATCGCTTGAGCCTAAGAGTTTGAGGTTGCTGTGAACTGTGACACTATGGTACTCTACTGAGGGCCACATAGTGGGACTCTGTCTCAAAAAAAAAAAAAAATGTAGCCAG
>NW_003852567.1:521525-531001 GCF_000181295.1 Otolemur garnettii
CCTGTGGTCCCAGCTCCTTGGGAGGCTGAGGCAGGAGACTCTCTAGAGCCCAGGTGTTGGAGGTTGCTGTGAGCTATGATGCCATAGCACTCTACCCAAGGGGACAGCTTGAGGCTTTGTCTCAAAAAAAAAAGAACACAGCTCAGAAGGTTATGGAGTCGTCCCTGACCACACTAGCTAGCTAGCTAAAGTATAATTCCCTTGCTTTTCTCTTCTCATACCACTCTATTCTTTTTTTTAGTAAAACTTATCACAATATGTTCCTATATTTGTATATTTTTTGCTTATTTGTTTGTCTATCTTACCAAACATAAACTGCCAAAAGGGACTATATCTGTTATGTTCTTCACCTTATACCAATACCTAGCACAGTGACTGGGACTATTCAGTAAATACTATTGAAATGAGTCAGTCTTTAAATAAATCAGACACTGACTGAATAATATGATTAGTTCTATAGTAGATAAAGTTAAGCACAGTAGTAGGAAACTCAGTCTCACCCGGGAATTCATGGATTGTTTCCTAGAAGGGAAAATAACTGGTCTGTCTTAAAGCATTTGGAAGCATTATACAGATAGACAAAGGGCAGAAGCTTGTTTTAGGAAAATGTTTAGCATAAACAAAACTTGTCCTGCCACTGACCATGTTCAAGTGTGACAGACACAGACTCCTACTCGGGCATACAAATAGACATGTCATTCACAGATACGTGCTCATCAGTCATAACCAAATAGATAATCACAGACACTTAACACCTTACTCACTGGAGAAGAATGGCCACCCAGCTTCAGCCCTTACACACATCTGCTTAGAACCAAAGAATATCAGAGTCTAAAAGACTTTAAGGTTATCCCATAAGCTATGTCAAATTCTGTGGAAAAAGGAGGAATAAGGGTAAATAAGTAGGAACACTATGTACATGGGAATCAGGGAATGATTTGTGGGTATGATTTTGAGAGGCAGAGATCTGGGGTGATGGAAAGTAGAGCATTTCAGACAAAAGGAGAAAGAGCACAAAAGCATGGGGATAGGAAGGCCCTGTGGTGGGGTGGAGGCTTGAGAGAGGGCTAGTTGGCTACATCACTCAGCATGAGGGCACCAGGAGGTAAGCCTGGAAAAGCAGGTTGACAACAGCCTGCAGAAGGTCTTAAATGGCATGATAAGGAGTCAGGATTTTATTCTGTAGACAAATCATTTAAAGTTTTAAGCCCAAAAATGAAATGAACAGAGTCATGTCAACCTTGCCCATACATTTTCTTAAACCCACTTCTTTCTGTTCCTACTATCATCGCTCTAGTTCAAGCCATAGTACTGCACTCCTTTCAAACCTGTTAAATTTGGTCTCACTGCCTCTAGTCTCCCCCCTTCTAATCCAACCTGAATTCTGTCACTACTGTATATTTACCTTCACAAAAAATTTCAAGAACCCCAAATTCAAGTCCTACTATCTTAGGGTTAGGGTTCTTCATAATCTGATTATACCTTTGCAGCTTTATTTCCTGTATCTGTCTTAAGTGAACCCTTCTTTCTTGTCAGGTCAGTATCTCGCTGGTCTCCCCAACATGTCTGTTCTTTTTCTTTTTGCTCAGGCAGCCTGGATGTCCTCTCCTACTGTAACTATGAATATGACATCTATCTTTAAAGTCTCTCTTCCTCTATAAAAGCCTTCCCTAAGCCCAGCCCTTATTGACTCTTCCTCCTCTGAACCACTGAAGTTCTCAGTGTCTGTTCCAGGACACATGATCATACCCTTTCTTGAACTTTATCTAACTGCACCACAATTATGCCTCACCTTTCCAGAAAGGTGGAAGCCCACCCAGGTGCTAGGATCAGATCATTTTCTTAACCACTCTCCACCACAGGATAGCCTAATGTTGGCATTTAGGAAAGCAGTGTTCTAGGATATTTGGAGGTAGCCAAAGTCAGTCTTGGCAGCAGACTCACTCAGAGCCACAAAGGTGGGGAAGTAAGGAAATAATACTAAAATGGAAAGCCTCTGTTCCTTCCATTCCTTCCTGTAGCTCCCAATTCCTGCCCTGTTTCTGGGATTTCTATGGGGTCTTGTGAGAGACAATGAATCTCCAGCAAACCATCTCTTTCCTCCCTCCTTCAGATTTGGCTCAAATGATACCTGAAAGGCCTCTCTGAGGGCCCGAGCCTGTTCCTGGGTGCGATTGTCCTGCCAGGGCCGGCCTGTAGAGCGTGTGGGGCCCGCACGGAGACTCTCCCCAAAGACATCCAGGTAAAAGAAGACATAGTCCCCATTGGTCAGATTCTCCCTCTGCGCCTGCAGTAGGATCTCATGCAGCATCTCCAGGGGGCCGCAGATATACACAACTGGGAGCATGTACATGACAAAGAAGCACCCTCAGAAAGTATCCAGGTCCCCCAAACAACCCCCTCTCTGAATTGTCTGCAGTTCCCTCTTTAGCAGGAAAGAGAGTGCCCTAACTTATCGACCACCCAGCAAATGCTCCCTAATCTTCCCCCTTGGAGTCCATGTCCTCAGTACCCTGGGGCCATATGGACCATCTGGCAGGACTCCAGACCCCAGAGGAAGGAAGCTGTCACTCTCAAATCCTTTTCCTTCTCCCAGATCCCTGCTCCATGCTCCTCACCCAGCCCTCCTCACACCCCACTGATTCCTACCCCTTTCCTGGGCTCAAAGATACTGAATGCTCAGAATTTCTTAGTGTGAGCTCTACCTGTCTTTCTCAACCAAGTCTGCTGAGCCCTGAGCCCATTTATGGAGTCCTCGCTATTTTTACACCACCCAGGGGTCTTGGGAGGCAGTTCTGCTCACAGGCTCACATTTCAGAGTGGCCATCAAGCACACTTACTGCTCCAGGGCACTCACATTGCTCCCCAAACTCAATACCCCCCTTCCATCCCATACAAGCTTCCCCCCTCCTGCTTATTTCTTCCTGGCTCACACCTGCCTAGGCCATCCACAAGCTCACCTCATAAAGCCCTGGCCCCTCACAGGTGCTCTGTGCACATGTACTTCTTGATCCCAGTCACCACACATAGCTCCCCAATGCCTAGCTCCAGGGACACTGCGACCCTCCTCCCCTGACCTTAAAATAGCCTGGGCCACACTCACTGCGCCCGTTGGCCCGGATGAAGTGGGTGGCCTGCTCAGGGCCCCCTGGCTCCCGGGCATACACCTGGTGCTGCACACTGAGGTTGCTGCCCTGCAGGGCCTCAAAGACGCCCTCGATGGTGAAGTAGTGAGGCCGGTCATCTGTGCGAGCATCCAGATACAGCAAGGCAGCACGGGCAGTCCAATTGAAGTGCCCGTGTAGTGTCACTACAAACTCACCCAGCTTGGGAGCAGAGGGGCCAGTGCGAACCAGGGTACGATAATGCTCATTCTTAGCCGAGAAACCAGAGGCCACAGCGCCTGCAGTCAGCAGGGGAAGGCGCCAATGTGAGGCAAAGCGCGCCACAGAGGCAGCAGGGTATACGCAACCGGGGCCCAACAGAAGGTCAGGGTCATGATACAGCTTGAGGTCCACAGCGCGCAGCGGTGCCAGGTACTCAGAACAGGCGCCATCTAGTTCGGAGCTGACAAATCGCAGGTCCACGGGCAGTGCCCGGCCCAGGGCCTCGACAGCTAGTGCCACAGCAGGACCAACCCGTGGCCAGGCCCAAGCATAGCTCAGGTTGTGTTCTGGCAGCACCACCGCCAGCGTCAGGTTCCGCGCCCCAGGAGGACGCACCCCACCTGCCAGGGCTGCCACCAACAGCAGGAGTGATGGCAGAGCCATGGGGATAAAGCAGCAACCCCACTGGCCCCAGAACTGGGGACTGCTCTGACCTGCAGGGGAGGCACAAGCACCACTCAGCCTGGAGCCTGGGGAGGAGGGCCAGGGACAGAGTAGGGATGAGCTAAGTAGGCTCCGATACAGAAAGCACTGGGACCCGAGAGAGAAGGAGATGGGAGGATGTCTGGGGCAGGTAAGGAGTAGGCTACCAAGCTAGGGCAAGGACTGAGTTCTGAGAGCAGGGTGGCAGGAGAAGGGAGGGACCAAGGGGGCCTGCGCCCGGGATGGGGACAGTGAGAGGTGAAATAGCCTGATGAATCCGAAGCTTAGGAGAAGGGGATCTGAGACTGGGATGGCGTGGGGGTGGGGGGAGGCTGGTACAAAGAAATGACCTGGAGGGAACCTCGCAGCTGAAGGGGCTGGGCAGGCAGGGAGCTGGGGGAAATAGGCCCAAGGTGGGTAAGGTGAGAGGGTGCCGGCGCCGCGGAAGGACTGGGACCATGGGCTGGCGGGGAGCGAAGCGAGGCCTGGCCAGAGGGGAGGGAAGGCAGGGGAAAATCTCCCTGTGAAGGCTTCTCCCGAAGCTCCTGCTTGGACTAACGGGCCTGGGGCGCTGGTCCCATCCGGAGCCGCGGCGGCCCCGCCCGTGTCCCCGCTCCTCTCGGCTCCGCTTCTCCTGGGCCTGGCGGCCGGCGCTGCCTGGCGCTTCCTCCCGCCCCCCGCTTGGGCCCCCACGCGCGCCGCTCGTCCGGGTCAGGTCGCCTCGGCCCGGCCCGTCTCCGCTCGCTGCGCCGGCGGCGGCCGAGTGTGACTCCCCGGGCAGGCCGCCTGCCCCCGCCCCTCCCGCGCCTGCCCCCGCCCCTGCCGCCCCTCCTCCTCTCCTCCCGGCCCCACCCTCCGGCGCCTGTCGTCTCCCCCCACCCGCAAGCCGGGCGCTCGTGGACCTCAACCCACCCCAGTGAGCGCTTGGGGCTCCGGGCAAGGGTCTCGAGGGCCGGCGAGGTTCCCGGGCGTTCCCTCGCTTTGAGGGCCTGTCCCTGTCTCCCCCAAGCCCCTGGGCCACCCCGCTGCTCTCTTTCCATCCCACACGTTCCGGAGACCCTATGGCTTGTCTTCTCCCGCCTTCGCTTATCCCGTTCTTCTTAGGGTCTCTCTCTCAACTCCTAGGGTCCCTCAATGGCTCCCGTCTCCAGAGAGCAGTCAGAAATCCCCAAATATTTGGTATCCTCACCAGTCCCCTACCTAGTGAACCATGCCACCCTCCTAATGGCCACTCCACTGGGAAGACGTGCCTGCTCATTGAGCAGGCCCCTGCGGCAACAGTGGCTCCCAGGTCCCATTTTCATGAGTCTTATAAAGTCCATGAGGCTCCTTCTTCCCTGGGACTCAGCCCACACTGCCTTGTCCCCATGCCTCTCATCCTCAGAGGCCTCCACCACACCCCACCCGGCCTCCACACACCATCTGCCCAAGGTCTCGTCTTTGTCTCACTCACAGCACAGGCTAGCGCCCGATAAAAGCTTACGGACTGTCCCAGCAGAACATTCCCCCAGCAATGGGAGCCCACTGTACCCTGCTTGGGTTCCACCCCAATCCCAAGCCCCAACCTAGAAAATGCACACCCCCGGCACCACATTTCTGGAGTGCCAATCTGATCCTGAAGAACAGCTTGTGAAGGATGATATCATGGTTACTGGAGGGCCTTGCTATGAGTCCTTGGGGACTCTTCTCCAACTGTCATAAAGAACATGCACATCAGCCTATTCTCTTCCCTGTGCTAAGAGCCACGGTTTCCCTCTCCCTTGGAGCCACTTCTCCCCAAGTCACAATGCCAAGAAGCTAAGAGCCCTGCTTGAGTTCTAGAGGCTGGTGGGGAGTGTAGGGTGAGAGGGGCATAGTTTCTCTGAGATGAAGGCGACACCTAGTGGTTTGGGGGAGGAAATTAAGGACAATGCCATTTTATCCTTCCCAACAATACTTAACTTATTGAACACTGGCTGCCTTGCACGAGCTGTCGGACTGAATAAATACAAAGAAAGCCAAATGATACAGATCTTACCTTTGAAAAGCATACGGTTGGGATAGCTCTAGGGTGCGGAAGCCAAAGACCAGCTGCCTCTGACAATGTCTCTTATCTCAAGCTCAGCAGAAATGGAAGCTTCAGGACAATATCTATAACGTGAGCTATGCTAGCTCTAGTTCCGAGCTCCCAGCACTGTGAGTGAAAAGGAATTTCATCCCATCTGGGCAAGACAGAGAAGTCTGGAACAGTCAAAAGGGTGATAAGACACCAGGAAAAGGCTTTAGACCAAGTCAACCCAATAGTTGCTTTTTAAGCAAATGCACACAGCTTTATAAGACAAGCAAATCCAAATGACAGAATCTCTAAAGATCACAGGATGACAAGGCTAGGAGGAGCATTGTAAACATAATGTTCAATACTCTCATTTAAAGGTCACTGAAAACTTCGTCCCAGAGAAAGAAGTCACAAGCTTCCTTCCTTGCCCCTCTTCCCCAATCCTGCTTTGTATTTGCATAGCAAAGACTAAAATCCAGGCCTCCTGGTGTCTAAGATGGAGCTCCTTACAGATATTTTGCTGACTCATGGAATTTACTGTATAAAGCTGTATGCTTATAGTGTAATGGCCACCAACCACCCAAGTGAGTCTCTCTGGAGTATCTGCAGACCCCAAGTTAGGACCAGCCACCACTGTTATTCAGACTCCCAGACAAGTTGAAGTGTACAATATATCATTATTCTGAATATGAAGGATAATTTTTAATTATGTAGGGATTAAACATTCAAGCATCTTGCCCCTTCCTTCTTCCTTCCAAGTAGCAACTTATACTAGAAAGTGGGAAAGGTGAGGAGAAAAGAATTCCTTGGTGAAGTTTTTTTATTAACATCCACTGAAAGATTTTGTTTTTGTTTTTGTTTTTTTGCTTTTGTATTTTTGGGGGAATCTTAAAATATTAGATAAATGAGGTCTTTTGTTATAGATAACATATATTTGGTTATATATATAATATAATGTATATATATATGCAACTTCCATTGGAAAACCATATATATCTTCAGTGATCCAGGCCATCACTGCTCATTTGATAGGAACAATAAGATTTTGGCTATATTTGGTGACCCTGCTGCAACACAAACAAAGCTTGAGAAATCTACGGACCCTACCGGCCTAAGCAGCACCCAGCTAGGATCTAACTTTCTCTCTATAGGGTTGTTATGGCCTCCTACTGCTCCATAGTCAGACACCACTTATAAATTCTTTTGGACAGGGTCAGCCCAAACACCTTATTTCTGATTCAGAACTAAACTGAATCAGAGCATCACATTGGCCAGTTGTTAGAAGCTGCTGTGGTTTCCAAGTTGCCCCATTCCTTCATGGAAAGAAATCCTAACTCCAGTCACTCAGGCCAAAGAAGCTTCAAGACCCTGAGTTCTGAGACTACCATGGGATTTGGGCTCCTGCTAATTTGTGTGATAGGTTCTGATGCCCCAAACTGAGCGCTGAACAGTTTTATAACTGACCTGATTCTGCAGCTAAACCTAGATCTTCAAGCTTTTTCTGCCCCAGACCATGCCTCACAGGCCTACAGAATTCCAGAAAAACAAAATATCTTAAAGTCCTCCTCTGCTGACCTGAGGGACAGAAAAGGTTTTTGTCAATAAGTGATTATCATCACATACAAGACAAGACAAGTCCATGTGAACCTGCCAACAGAGGGCAGAGAACAGCCATGGAAAGTGAAGGCAAAAAGGATACATTTTAAATGACATATTTCAGTGCGAAAAGGAACATAGTAAAGTATATAAAAAGCATAGAGTTTATTAAAAATCTACATTATTAGCTAGGCATAGTGGCTCACGCTTGTAATCTTAGCACTTTGGGAGGCTGAGGCAAGTGGATTGTTTGAGCTCAGGAGTTGGAGACCAGCCTGAGAAAGAGCAAGACCCCATTCTGCTAAAAATAAAAAGATTAGCTGAACACTGTAGCAAGCCCCTATATTCCCAACTTGGGAGGCTGAGGCAAGAAGATCACTTGACTCCAAGAATTTGAGGTTGCTGTGAGCTATGATGCCATAGCACTCTACCTAGGGTGACAGAATGAGACTCAATATCTCTAAAAAGAAAAAAAAATTTTACATTATTTATTTTAGCCCCACGGAGGGAGAGACAGAATCTTGAAAACAGGTCAAACCATTACTGTCCACAGGCTGATTCTCTCTACTTCCTTCTCTCCTCCCCACCACACAGTATGATTCTAGACCTGGGGTTCAGTTTATTTCTTCATAAATATTCAACAGCCTTCAAGGGCGGCTATGATTGTTTAAAGGCTTGAGGGTTTTTACTTTCAATTCACATCTCTTTCTTTTGTTAAGTTAAAGTTTTTTAATTTAAAATATTTTCAACTGGATCCCAGCTTCCAACTCACCTGTCTAATATGTGTTCTAAAAGATGAACTGGTACCATACTCGGAGGGCCAGAAAAAAGTCCAAACAGTTTTCCAATGGAAATTCCTTCATAGAGAACCAATTATTCCTAAAAGAGAAATTTAAGAATTGTCAAGAGAAACACCGTATGTTTCTTTTCTTGCTGGTTCAAGCTCCAGTTGAACTACATTTCAACTTTATACTCTATCTAGGCCTGGACCAGCACCTCTGCAAGTGTCTGGGAAGGCACCAGTGGTCTCCTCTGCTCTTCTACACAGGCCTGTCTTTCTAGGTACATATATTGCTTCCCTGTGTTCCTGTAACCACCACTCTCTGTCATTGTTACCAATCCCAGTAGTTACTTACCACTCTTTGGGAGTATCTGATAGCATAAACTCTCAAATATAATATTCTCTCTTCTGTAATATAATACAGGTATCCCAAAAGTCACTCCTAGTATCTCCATACAAAGGGAAAATGGGAAAGTGTAGCTAAATGTACCTTTATTTTCAAAATATTCATCACAAAATTTTACAAAGAGCTGGCAGAACACATACAGAATAATTTGTAAATATTTTGTAAAGCTTTGTAATGAATATTTTATAAATGAAGGTACATATAGCTGCACTTTCCCATTTTCCCTATGTATGGCAATGTTAGGGGTGACTTTTGTGTACACCCTGTAAAACTACCATATGATCCAGTAATCCCACCACTGGAAATTTATCCAAAGGAAATGAAATCAGGGGTGGCACTTGTGGCTCAAAGGAGTAGGGCACCGGCCCCATATACCAGAGGTGGCGGGTTCAAACCCAGCCCTGGCCAAAAACTGCCAAAAAAAAAGGAAATGAAATCAGTATATGGAATAGACATCTGCACCCCCATGTTTATTGCAGCACTATTTATAATAACCAAGATATGGAATCAAAGCAAGTGTCCATCAGTGGATGAACGGATAAAGAAAATGTGAAATAGCTACACAATGGAATACTATTCCACTATTAAAAAGAATGAAATTCTGTCATTTGCAGCAACCTGGATAATCTTGGAGAACAATGTGTTAAGAAATAAGCCAGACACAAAGAGACAAATACTGAGTGATCTCACTCATTTGTGGAATCTAAAAAATAAATTATCTCATATAAGTAGAGAGTAGAATAGTGGCTACTAGAGACTAGGAAGGGTTGAGGGGAAGGAAAGATGGGGTGAGGTTAGTCAATGGGTACAAAGTTACAGTTAGATAAGAGGAATGAATTCTGATGTTCT
>NW_003852567.1:532046-548593 GCF_000181295.1 Otolemur garnettii
GAGGCTGAGGCAGGAGACTCGCTTGAGCCCAGGAGTTGGAGGTTGCTGTGAGCGTGATGCCATGGCACTCTACCCAGGGGGATAGCTTGAGGCGCCATCTCAAAATTAAATAAATAAATAAATAAATAAATAAATAAATGTTAGATTTCAACTCAAATTGTGTTAGGGAGTTATTATTTTAAGGAGTTCATGAGCAAAAATTATTGAGTTCTGCAGCTCAAAGTAACACTAAAAATCAATGGCTCCATAGTGACTCTCAATTCTATCAAACCTAAGTCTTCCTTTGGTATTCCGTACCAACTTATTAATGTAAGCTGAAATTCATAGATAATGCAACTTATCTATACCCATAATTTCAAAATATCAATAAAAGTCTTAATAAAAAAGAAAAAGAAAAAGACAATAACTTATGAAAAGTACACATTTCAGGCTGGGCACCATGTCTGATGCTTGTAATCCTAGCACTGTAGGAAGCCACCATAGGAGGATCCCTTGAGCTCAGGAATTGGAGACCAGTAGGAAGTGAGACCCATCTCAACTAATTATAGAAAAATTAACCAGGCATTATGGCAGGTGCCTGTTGTCCCAGCTACTTGGGAGGCTGAGGCAGGCGGATCCTTTGAACCCAGCAGTTTAAAGTGGCTATGACCTAAGCTGAGGCCAAGGCACTCTAGCCTGGAGCAACAGAGTAAGACTCTGCCTCAGAAAAAAAAGTAGTCATTTCAATATGTAAATGGTTCAATATGATTATGATAGAAGACAAGGTGCATGCTTCCACCTAATTATAAGGAATGAATAAATTCAGATTTACGAGACTATCAGAAGCAATTTCATAAAGAAAGATACTTAACATCAGTGTTAAGTGATAACAAGCCAGATTTATTTCTTTATAACACCCTACACAACTGTTTGGTGGAATATTCAAAGATTGTTCAGAACTCAGGATATCTAAATCACGCATAATTCAGGACATTTATATGCCATCTATAATACATTATATACATTACATTATAAAATGTACAAAGATGAACAAGATAAAATTTCTTCTCTCATAGAATACATTGTTAATTATATAGAATTGTTCTCACATTGCAGAGTCTAGCATCTGTCACCCCCAGCTACTAAATACCAATAGCACCCACCTCTCATCACTATAGCAACCACACATGCCCCACACATTTCCAAATGCCCCTTGGGGAAGGACTAATGTTAACAGCCACCAGCCTACAGGACAGAGAACAAGACCCTAGCCCACCAGGATCTGTTTCTGTCTTCCTCTCCAGACTCCTCTGCAGCCACATATGCCTTCTAAACATACAGAACTCTTTATAGATCCCTACGTGGGCCATATTATGCCATGCCAAGGGGTTTTTCATCAGTCTCCATCTCTTCCCTTGCTTTCTAACTACTCTTCTTTGAGTTTTTCCCAGGTCACTTTTCATAATCCTTAATTTTTTTTTTTGAGACAAGAGTCTCACTCTGTCGCCCAGAGTGCTGTGGCGTCACCATAGCTATTCTCAAACTCCTGAGCTCAAGCAACCACCCACCTCAGCCTCCTAGTGTGTTAGGATTACAGGCATGAGCCACCAGGCCAGCCCATAATCCTTTAATTTTAATATGTTTGTTTTAAAGTGGGTACTTTTTACCCATCTTACTAGATTGTGTATTCTACCAGAATGAACTTTATCCTGCTTAATCTTTGTACCTCAACACAAGCAAGACATTTTAGATGCCAAATATATATTTTCTCTGTGGATAAACAAGGTAAAGGGATTAATTTTCAAGGAAAAATAATTCCTCTGAGGCTGAAGGAAAGATGGGATAATAGATTCAAAGATGGATTTAGTGATAGGTAAATTTATCTCTTGATCACTGAACTTGGCTGGGTATAAACATAAGTTCCCGCCCCATCATAGTCTTTACCTATGAAGAAAGTCTCTTTTGTACCACTTCACAATGTCATGGACAGAGTCCATGACAGTCTCTCCTTTTTGGTCATTTAAAAACTCAGTCCAATCTGGTTTAAAGCTCCAGCCTCGGGTCCAATGCAGAGGGCATCCTCTTCCATCTTAAGCCACTACTTAAGGAGCCTGAAGTGGCGGGGGGAGGGGGGGACATATGGCCCCTTCTATCACTTCTGCTCCTCCTCTTCCAGTTCTCTAGAAAGGTTTTAGCACTTCAGTGGCTGGGAACTAGGAGGAGAGCAAACAGGAAAGAAAAAACTACCTCATTATTTAACAGGGCAGTTATCACAAAGTGCTGTTTACTACAATGATAGGCCACCCCACCTTGTTGTTTAGCAGACGTCAAAATGCTGGATCTCTTACGGGGCACTTTATGTATTCTTTAGAAGGTCCTATGAGGCCTCTCTACTGAGTTGTACCCTAATATAGACAATCCAAGTTCTAAGCCATCTCTTTTAACCCACCTAACTTCTGTTCAGCAGAGCCTTTTGGATGGGTTGCCAGCAAGATGGCTCCAAACCAGACCTCTTCTGCAGTGCCCCTTCCACCACAGATATTCACATACATATCCTTGCTAAGCCAAACAGAAGAATATAGGTTACCAACCCTTCACTCTGCCCTTCCACCACCTCTCTAATTGCCTTTTGTCTTCTCAGATAGGTACAGAACTGAACAAGAACAGTGTTTAAACAGAGTTTAACAGGGGAATGATAAATCAATCTCTCTCTTCATGTAGATTCTCTTTGATACCCTCTTGGTTGGTTTAGAGTAGAAAGGAGGGAAAAGTACTCTCTGTTAGGCCCATGACTCCCTCCCTTAAGTCATCTTTCATCTTACATAGACTGAGAATGGAAATGGGCTGGTAACATATGGGTTGAGGTGTTAGTTGTTAGAAGTAACAGGGCCAGTTTTACGCTTTGTAAACTCTAGAGAGAGTGTTGGACCCCAATTATTAGCACCTCTCTCAACAATGTATAGTACTTAGTGTTTCCTTATCTTCAGCTTTGGACTCTAGGCACCAATTCTAAAGCAATAGAAGAAACTATACTCAATATCTTCTATAATATACTGAAATAAAGGGAAGATTATATAAAATAAGGAATTCAACTACACTCGCAAGTGAGCAGGTAGTCATCTTTTGAGAGAAAGAACCAGGAGTTGAATATTCAGGCAGAATGAGAAAAGCAGAGATAGATGACCAGGCACGGTGGCTCATACCTATAATCCCAGTACTCTGAAAGGCCGAGGCAGGCGGATTGCTTGACCTCAGGAGTTTGAGACCAACCTGAGCCAGAGCCAGATTCCATCTCTAAAAATAGCCAGGTGTTGTGGTGGGCAGCTGTAGTCCCAGCTACTCAGGAGGCTGAGGCAAAAGGATCACTTCAGCCCAAAAGTTTGATGTTGCTGGGGGCTATGATGACACCACAGCACTCTACCAAGGGTGTCAAAGACTCTGTCTCACACACACACACAAAAGACAGCAATAGGCTAGAGATAGTACCTTGGATGAAAGGCACATATATATATTATACTAAATTTTGCGTGTGATTTCAGGTGGACACAGATCATCTGGAAACCCTCAAATGGGCCAAAGAGTCCAAGATTGACAAGCCTTGGGCTAAGAGAAGGCAAACATATTATTTTGTGTAATTATATGAGAAGAGGCAGCAGGTATTTAGGCAGGCAAAGCACATGTATGTGAGGAAGATCCAACCACCCAGAAGAAGTCCACTCCAGATACCAGTTTTCTAAATGCAATGTTATAATCCTAAGCAGTCTTGATTGCTTGAACACTTTTGCAAATTCAACTTATTTTTCAGTATTTTGCCATCATATATTCTACTACATAGTAAATATGATTAATAATTGAGGGATTTCAGTGAAAGGGCCAGAAATTTGATTATGCCTTAAAATGTAAATGTTGGACTAGAGAAACTGGTAACATTGACTTTCTCCCTGAAGGGAAACAAGGTATCTGAGGGACAAGGTAAAAAGAAGAGGTTTTTTCATTTTTAATCATTTTGTAACATGTGCAAGTATTAGTTTTTTGCAATTTTCAATTAAAAATTAGTCAAACAAGAAGGTATAAAAATTTATAATATTGATACAGAGTATTTGGATAGTTTACATGTCTTCAAGGAAGGCAATGGTAACTTAAAAGGGAAAGATGGGATTTCCTTAAATAGATAAGCCCACACAATGAATCTCTCATAGGTACCTCATGAAGATTAAAAACATCAGAGGCCAGAATGGTGACATCAGAGCTAAGAGGGCTTTTCTCAAAACCACTAATTTGGGACCAAAAGATAATAGTTAAGTATTTATTATAGAAATTTTAATCCAAGATTAGTAGATTTAAAGAAGAGTTAGAACCAGAACATCTTACAAGAAAAAGTACCAGGGCTGGGCATAGTGTCTCACACCTGTAACCCTAGCACTCAGGAGGCCAAGGCAGGTAGGTTGCTTGAGCTTATGAGTCCGAAACCAGCCTGAGCAAAAACAAGACCCCATCTCTATTAAAAATAGAAAAACTGGGCTCGGCGCCTGTAGCTCAGCAGCTAGAGTGCCAGCCACATACACCAAGGTTGGCGGGTTCAAATCCAGCCCCAGTCAGCTAAAACAACAATGACAACTGCAACAAAAAATAGCTGGGCCTTGTGGCCAGCACCTGTGGTCCTAGCTACTGGGAGGCTAAGGCAAGAAAATCACTTAAGCCCAAAAGTTTGAGGTTACTATGAGCTGTGACATCATGGCACTCTACCAAGAGTGACACAGTGAGACTCTGTCACAGAAAAAAAAAAGAAAGAAAGAAAGAAAGAAAAGAAAAGAAAGAAAAAGGAAAACTGAGGCAAGAGGATCACTTGACCCAAGACTTGGAGATTGCTGTGAGCTATAAGCTATGGATGCCACGGCACTCTACCCAGAGCAACAGCTTGAGACTCTGTCTCCAAAAAAAAAAGAAAAGAAAAGAAAAACAATCCACAAAACATGATTTAGATAATTTCATGTATAATGTCATAAAAACAAAGATGAAATTGGTTGGGGTATCTCTGGCTCAAGAATAAATGAAATTATTTTGATTTTCTACAAAGCAAATCTTGACCAAACAGCAGACAAAGATGAACTGTAAAGCTGACTCAAACTCTTTCTTGAGGGCCAAGGATGATAATTTTAAAGCAAATCACCAAAACTGTTAATGTAGATGAGAACAGGGTTCTAAAAACAACAGGCTTTACTGCAAAGATTCCACAGGAGTAGATGAGTCAGTCATTGTCCTCAAACAC
Source organism: Otolemur garnettii (assembly GCF_000181295.1). NCBI lineage: Eukaryota > Metazoa > Chordata > Mammalia > Primates > Galagidae > Otolemur > Otolemur garnettii. The sequence continues at coordinate 537,295 of NW_003852567.1, forward strand.
CTACTAGGTCACCAAGAGGGAAAAACAGAGTAGCAATATGAAGCCAGCCTCTCCCACCAAGTGACAGCTGAGACCATCTCCCATCATCTACTGAGGTAAGCAGTCTAACAAAAAGGTCAAAGAAGTTTGAGGGTAACATGAGGTAAACTGTCCAACAAAAAGGTCAAAGAAGTCTGCCCATCATCTGTGGTTCAGAGGAAAACAAGATAACATTAATGTTTTTTCTTTCAAATCTAGACTTTAAACTAATTGACAGAGCTCAAGGAAACAGATTCCAGATCCTCAGAGGAAAACCTATTTACAATAAAAATTCATATAAAAACACCTTGTATTATACATTATAAAGCATTGTATAAACGTTAATTACTACAGTAATTGTTAGGAGTCTTGCACATACAAAAATGAACTTGAGCCCACCATCACCTGTTTGAGGCCATTTTCTGAAAAGATAAATTTGAAAAAAACAAGAAAAATTTGCAAAAAAACAAAAAAGAAGAATTTGCTTGTTTTCATAACATTGTGTAAAGCAGTGGTTCTCAACCTGTGGGTTGTGACCCACGGGAACTGTATTAAAAGGGCCATGGCATTAGGAAGGTTGAGAACCACTGGTGTAAAGGTTTTAAAATTTTTCATCTCTTCATTGAAAACTCTAATACGTGGAACATTATGAAAGTTTTGAGATATGCAAAAATCAAGAAACGTAGAATGCGCAGAGTTGGAATCAAATGAAGCCCTCCCAGCAACACCAATAAGCCAGAGCAAACTGAAACTTACATGAGTGAATCAGAAAGGTCTCTACCCAGAGTAGAGTAGAAATGTCTTTACACAACAATTAAGTAAGTGAGGTGAAGGCTATGTTAACCAGTTTGATGTAAGCATTCCAAATTGTACATAAAATCAGGATATTGTACCCCATAAATGTGTTAATGTACACAATTATGATTTAACTTAAAAAATTATTAAGAAAAGAAAAGAAAGGTCACTATCAACTTCTTGGAAGTGAAATAGTGACCATAACACAGTCTGTCTCAAAACTTCTGTAGTAGCTGGGCATGGTGGCTCATGCCTATAATCCCAGCACTCTGAGAGGCTGAGGTGGAAAGATGGCTTGATCTCAGGAGATTGAGGCCAGTCTGAGAAAGAGTAAGAACTCTGTCTCCACTAAAAATAAAAAATTAGCCAGGCATTTTGGTCGGTATCTGTAGTTCCAGCTACCTGGGAGGACGAGGCAGGAGGCTTCCTTGAGTCTGAGTTTGCTGTGAGTGAGGCTGACGCCATGGCACTCTAGCGTGGGCAACAGAGTGAGACTCTGTCTCAAAAGCAAACAAACAAATCATCAGAGAAATGCAAATCAAAACTACTTTGAGATATCATCTAACACCAATAAGATTAGCCCATATCACAAAATCCCAAAATCACAGATGCTGGTGGGGTTGTGGAGAAAAGGGAAAACTTCTACACTGCTGGTGGGAATGCAAACTAATACGTCCCTTTTGGAAAGTTATATGGAGAACACTTAGAGATCTAAATATAGATCTGCCATTTGATCCCATAATTCCTCTGCTAGGTATATATCAAGAAGACCAAAAATCATGCTACAATACAGATATCTGTACCAGAATGTTCATTGCAGCCCAATTCACAATTGCTAGGCCATGGAAAAAGCCCAAGTGTGCATCGACCCATGAATGAATCAATAAATTGTGGCATATGTACACCATGGAATACTATGCAGCCATAGAGAAAGATGGAGACTTTACCTCCTTCATGTTTACATGGATGGAGCTGGAAAATGTTCTTCTTGGCAAAGTATCTCAAGAATGGAAGAAAAGGCTCGGCGCCTGTGGCTCAATCGGCTAAGGCGCCAGCCACATACACCTAAGGTGGCGGGTTCAAATCCCCAGGGCCCGCCAAACAACAATGATGGCTGCAAACAAAAAATGGCCGGCGCTGTGGCGGGTGCCTATGGTCCCAGCTACTTGGGAGGCTGAGGCAGGAGACTCGCTTGAGCCCAGGAGTTGGAGGTTGCTGTGAGCTGTGAGGCCATGGCACTCTACCCAGGGGGATAGCTTGAGGCTCCGTCTCAAAAAAAAAAGAAAGAATGGAAGAAAAAGTATCCAATGTACTCAACCCTATTATGAAACTAATTGTTAACTATCATAGGAAAGCTATAATCCAAATGGACCCCAAGAATATCGAGAAAGGGGTGAGGGAGGGAAGGGGAGGGGAGGGTGGAGCATGGGTGAAGGGAGGGTGTTTGTGGGGATCACGCCTATGATTTATCCTATAAGGGTACATGTGAATCTTTCTAAATGTCGAATATAAATGTCTTAACACAACAATTATGAGAATCACATGATGGTTATGTTGGCCAATTGGATGAAAGTATTCAAATTGTATATGGAAACAACACACTGTATCCCATGATAGAATTAATGTGCACAAATATGATTTAATAAAAAAAGCAAACAAACAAATATCATTTCTGAGACGTATAATATTCAAAGATTGTTCACCATGCTTCATTAAGTTTGAAAAATGTATTGAACAAGTTCGCTTTCATTAAAAATAGACACACACACACATTCACACACATACTTGTAACACAGTAGGAACCTGAAACAGCATAAATCAAAATGTTAAAAGTGGTTATTTTCTGGGGGTAACAGGGTTAGAACTTACACATATTTTTCTCAATAATTATGTATTACTTTCATAATAAGAAAAATTATATAAGTGGTCTTTTAAAGGTACCATAGTGGGCAGGACACAATTATAAGAGGGATTTTATCTAACAAATGCAATCAGTGTCACCTAATTCTTTGTATCCTCAATGAATCCCAAATAATAAAAAAAGAAATGGTAGTAATAAATAAATAAAGGTAATACAGGACTAAAAGAATAACAAAAGAGTTTTTCAAAATATCACTGAAAGGCTCGGTGCTTGTAGCACAGTGGTTACAGCACCAGCCACATGTACCAAGGCAGGCGGGTTCGAGCCCAGCCCAGGCCAGCTAAACGACAATGACAACTGCAACCAAAAAATAGCCAGGTGCTGTGGTGCGCACCTGTAGACCAGCTAGTTGGGAGGTTGAGGCAAGAGAATCACTTAAGCCTAAGAGTTTGAGGTTGCTGTGAGCTGTGACACCACAGCACTCTACCGAGGGTGACATCATGAGACTCTGTCTCAAAAAAATCACTGAAATAAGTCTGTAGTTTCCATTTAACATTTGATATAATTTCATGTGTAAATTACCAGTGTACTTGTTTATAAAGACATATAACTTTAATTCTGATCTCATCACCATTGTTGAAAAAAAGAGAAAAAAGACAACTTTAAAACATAACTTTAAGGCAGCGCCTGTGGCTCAGTGGGTAGGGTGCCGGCCCCATATACTGAGGGTGGTGGGTTCAAACCCAGCCCTGCCAAACTGCAACGAAAGGATAGCCAGGCATTATGGCGGGCGCCTGTTGTTCCAGCTGCTGGGAGGCTGAGGCAAGGAAATTGCCTAACTCTAGGAGTTGGAGATTGCTGTGAGCTGTGTAATGGCACAGCACTCTACCAAGGGTAAAGTGAGACTCTGTCTCTACAAAAAACAAAAACATAACTTTATAGCTTTTTTATACAACTCCACCACAGTTGGTATTCAGTTTAATAAATACTTGTGGAATAGAATTAAATGGTGTAAAATCTTTATAAATGATCCAGAAGAGGAAGAACACAACACAGCTGTTAGTTTACAGGTGACAGTTCCTCCATGTACACCTCAATCACATTTGACACTGTTGATGTCACTCCCTTAACACCCATACCATGGCTTCCATAACAGCTCATACTCCTAGTCATCCTTCTGTCTCAATGTCCAACTACATTTCACCATGATGAAGCTCATCTTCTTTCTCTGAACTGTGAGCTTTTTTCCTGCTTGGTAGTTGTCAAGTTTCTGCATTCTTCTCTTCAGACTCATTTCCTTGGTGAGTTCATCCACAATCATGGCATCACCTGTCACCTCAATGTATATAAGTGCCAGGAGAAAATGACCTCGTTTTATTGGGTGTGGGCATGTATACTGTTGTTGCTACACACATAAGATACTTTGATATTACACAACAGTAATGATTAGAATTTTGTAGTACAGCTCACCAAGGAAAAGACTGGTTGGAAGAATTGAGAAAGAGCTATTGGCACCAATGGCAGTGAACTCCCACCCCCCCAAAAAAGCAAACCAAATCAAAATAATATGTAAATAGGAAAAAAGTCTGCAAAGCATGGGTTTCAAATTCTCAGGTTAATTGTGTCATACCTTGTTTGACAAGGAACAAACTAAGTAAATGCAATAATTGGCCAAAGGAAAGTTAAAAAAAAAAAAGGAAGAAGAAGAAGAAGATCCTAGGTTCTACATTTATAAAACTCACTACTTTATGAACAATGTACACATTTTTATCAATCTCATCTTTGTTTTTTATTTTTCTGGTGGTCCGTCCTAGCCAGCTAATCACATTACTCTTGTGGACTTAGCTTCAAGGCAAATCAAACTGCCTCCCTCCCCTCCTAATCAGATTTGTGCCCCTACATTTCCCCTATATAGAAATTATAAGCCACCACTGTGCTGTGCATTTATTATTTAGAACTCAGGGTATGTTAATCATAGGACCTGAAAAAAAGCTAAGAGCTAGAAGCATCCCTCAGACCCAATGCACACAACATAAAGATGACAGACTTTGGGAATAAGAAGACAGCAATTTCAGGCTCATTTTTGGCCAAGCTTCACTGAAGGGTAGAACTAGTCTTAACATCTATCTAATGAAAATGTTTTAGATGAGCAAAATAGGAGAGGAGACAGTTGAGGAGAAAAACGGAACTTCCAAGACTCTGAGACACTAACACCTGCAGGAGGGGTACAGGAAGCATCTACAGTCTCGAGGCCTATAAAGCTGGGCTGTGCTCTGTAGTGCCTGCTTATTAGGGAAGTGAATAAAGGCACAGGTTCCGGGGCTAGCCAGCCAACAAGAGGGGTTATTATAAATATTTGAACATGGAAGTTGCTCCTCAGAAAAGGAATTCTAGCCAAACTAAACCAAGATCAAGAGCCAATTGGGCAAGAGAATCAGAGGGGCAAAGACAAGGGTAAAGACAGAAAAAAGGGCAAGGACCAGCTTCTAAAAAGCGATAAAAAGCAACAAAATGTGTGGAATGGTTCAGGTCCCTAGACTGGGACTCACTCTGATCCTACCAAACTTCACCAGGTTAAAGGCAGAGCTCAGAACATGTACTATCTCCTAGAGTTCAGATTTGACAGGCAGACGGCTGCTCTATAAATCGGGAGATAATTAGGGCAGGCTGGGGAGCTGCAGGTGCACTCCTCTGATCCTCTGTACCCATTCACTCCATCAAATTTTACAGGTGACTTTTGCACCACCAGGAGTACAGCCAAACACTCTGATGCTTCTCCCCAGCTGACTATAGTGGGACACCTTCTCTAAGACCACACTGTCTGAGTCTGCCAGCCACCTGGCAGCTCTTTCTCAGTCTCTTACAGCCTCTTCCTTATCCACCCACCCTAGAGTTAACTGATGTTCCTCAGAGAGCCATTCGAAATTTTTTTTCCTCCACTCAACTTTCTTTCCACAATTATACCTATGCCCATTGCTCAAAAAAAACAATTTCTATATGCCAAGAATAAATCACCAGTGCATTTCTGTCAGCTCTAAAATCACATGTACAGTGCACATGCACTGCACTTGATGGTCTTTCAGGCACTCCAAACTAATATCCAACACCAGACACAAGATTTCCCTCCAAAACAACTTCTCGTCCAGTATTCTTTTACTCAGTAAAGGACATCACCATTGACCTAGACGTTTCAACCCAAAACCTCAGTCCTCCTTGAATTCTCCATCCCCCACCCCATTCCCCACATTCAAGTTTTGTTGCTGGATATCCCTCCAAACCAAGCTCCAAATCCATCCACTTCTCCACTGCCTCCTCCTTGTGCAGTCCAAACCACCATCACCTTTCACTTGCACCAACGGAACAGCCCCCTAACTTGTCTCCCAGCACCTAGTGCTGACTCATTCCAATTCACTTTCAAAATGCAATGCTGGTTAAGAAGGGAGAAAAATTGAAGCAGTCCCTGCCACTAGGTTTGACAGTGAAAAAGCTAAAATGAACCAGACAAGCTGATTTGAAATTTTTAAAAGAATTAAAAATTCATTGCTGGCTAAGTAAGTCACTCCCTAGACCCTTAAATGACTTCCCATTGTCCTGGTGTCAAGGTGCTTCATGATCTGGTCCCTGCTTCCCTGCAGCTTCTTCTTACATCACACCCTCCTCCCCTCTCTTGGTGCTCCAGACAACATTAGTTCTTTTGTGCCTTTCATCTCTCTCACCTTTGCATATGTTGGTTCCTCCTGCCTTTCCCGGGAAACATTCTTCCCACCTTTCACCTGATCACCTCAAAATCTTTCTCAGGTCACAGCACAAACATCACTAATTCCTTTATAGACTATGCCCCCCCCACCAAAAAAATGTGTATTTCTTTTGTGTGTGTGTGTGTGTGTGTGTGTGTGTGTATTCAGGAGTTTTATTGACCCACTGTTTTTAGAACATGAAAACTGAATAATCCATATTACACAGAAGCTCAAATGGTGAATTTTGCACTTTCATATTTGCCTTTAATGTTTTTCTTAAACAATAGGAAAAGAGGAAGAAATACAAAGCATTTTGATGTGTTGGCTGCATAACGGAGTCTATCTTATATAAACCAAAAGATAAAAGAAGAAACAATGTAGATAGAAATGCCAAGGCAGGAAAATTTTCATTAAGTCAAGGAAAACCACCAGCTTGACAGTTTGTGTCTCAATCCTTCTCAGAAGAAAGAATGTTAAGTACAGTCACTGTTTTGCTTAGCTTAGTTGTAAAAGCAGGCAAGAGAAATCAGACACATTAGAATACACACAAAATCATACACAGAAGAAAAAAATTTTAAATTTAAGGACCTAAATATGTAAAAAGTCCAAGTGTTTTGACAAGTGTAACAGGTTATATTTTGGTGAAGTTAGTTATTTTTTACTAAGCTGCTTCACAGTAGACTAATCACTATCTGAGGGGAAAGGTAGGGTCACAATTATAGCAGTTGCACTCCTAGGAGGCCTGGTGTTGTTAATCTATTAACTCATATCTTTTGAAGTTGGGTGGGTTTAGATGCTTAATTTAAAATGATTTTTAAAAGTTGGCAATAGAGGGCGGTGACTGTAGCTCAAAGGAGTAAGGCACCGGCCCCATATGCCGGAGGAGGCGGGTTCAAACCCAGCCCTGGCCAAAAACCGCAAAAAAAAAAAAAAAAAGTTGGCAGTAGAATGTGACCTGACCAATAAAAATATCAGCAAGCAAAACTAGGAAGTGACTGAATATATGCTCCAGATATAATTAAGTGACAAAGCTACAATTCACCCAGATATATGGAGCTTGTATCCAGTGAGCTGAGCCAACAGTCTTCGGCATATTAACTGCTCACTGACCTCTATATACAGCAACTGGTAGAACTGAGTATATCAGAAGTCTTAGAATTATCTTTGTATAATATTAAATTTTACAACATTCTCTGCAATCCACTTGTTTTTGTTGCTCTAAGTATCTTGGTGCTCTCCTTTGGTGGTCTCAGGAAATCTTTTCAAATCAGTAATTTTTCAAGAAAAGACATTTTTACTTTAGCATTAACACACATACATGGTTCTCCTGCATTAATTAAGTGGTTCTAGAAGTATTTGAGTCTTGATTAAAGGTAGAAGATATCCAGATTAGTTTAAAGGGAGTTGTTATCTTCAGAAATCTTTCTGTAAATCACTCTTCTTGAGAAGTTCTCCTTTTCAGGATATATCCAAATTTTCCAGAAACTGTCAAGACTTTCACATAAGGTGCTAGACTGGTCTTCCTATAATCTCTGGTTCTACAGTTGGTATCAGATTCAGCTTCATTCTCCTCATTGTCCTCTTCATTAGTGGAACAAGCATCCAATTCATGGCAGATAGAGCTTATGGTTGGAACAGTAAATGGATCAAACTGATCTACTTTCTGCAAATCAATAGGCACAGAAATGCGACCTGTTTTACGATGAACACTAAAAGGGCTCTTCAGTAAATGATTGATTCCTTTGGTAATATTGATATCCAGCCGTGGAAAACAGTACTGGACCATAATCTCCCATAGCCAGGGGCCACATTTTTCATTTTTCACATTACTCTGATATTTGTTAGTTGCTTTCTTCAAATGCTCCCAACACTGATGTGAACTGTGAGACTTTTGGAAGTTTTGTTGAAGTTCATCATGAATTGTTTCAGGAACAAGAGCTAAAACCTTATCCCAGCTTTCTTTATTTTTAAGAATATCTTGATCAACTAAAGCATATTTTTCAAAGTATTTTTTAATCATGTTTACAGATCTTCTGACAAAAGGGTGAATTTTTTCACTTAGGTGAACTTTCTTTTTAACATCTTGACCACCCTTTACAAGACTCAAATACTCAACTATTCCAGAACGTACAGTAGAGGACAATTTTCTGGCTCTTTCATCACAGACCCAACAATGAACACCTCTCCTTCCAGAATATACCCAGAGACAATGCTTAAATCCAAAGTCCTCCTTCAATGTCCGGTCGATGATGTATATGGCCATTGTCATGAGGGTCCAGCACTTAGAGCAAATATGCAACATCTCCTCACGTCATCATAGTCTGTCATGTCAATATCAAACACCAGTTCTTTTTCCTGAGGCTGGAAAACCCCCAGCTTCACTCTATTGTGTTGACTAGGTTTGTGGGAATATATGGCACCTATATCAATCTTGTATGGATTCATTTTCTGTATCTCCTTTTCCAGATTCTTCTGGTTGCTGAAGGATTGGTAGCAAATGTAAATATCATCTTTCAATGTGAAGGAAAATTCATGGTTTCAAAAGTAATTCTTTATCACTCCTCTGTAGTTAAGCCAACGATAGTACTGAGCATAGGGAAAGAGCCTCCGGTAATAAATTTTAAGCAGCTCAGGTAGCTGGGCAGGGCCAAACATCTCCATTGAGCTCAGAGCTTCACCCAGACTGGGCTATCGCAAGAATAGGCGGGAACAAAAAATGTGTATTTCAATAGTACTCTCTACTTTCTCAGTAATATTTCTCAAACTGAATATTGTTCAAACTCCATTATATTTATGTGTGTTTATTCCCTTATTTCTACAAAATACAGTACTGCCTCCTCAGTGCTTAGCACAGTGTATGACATAATGAACTCTTGACTAATAGCAGAATGAATGAGGAAAAAATGAACAAATAACAAAATCCAGATAGGTTGGGCTCCTTAGGGTGAGGAGAGATAAAAAGTGGATGTGGTGAAAACAGCAGACCCCAAGGATCTGTACTCACAAATTTGCGTTTCAAATGCATGGTTCTTCTTTAGCAATGGCTACAGCCAGTGTTTACATGCTGGTGGTGCCAAACCAGATACACATGGGCAAGCAGTTCCCCTGCAGCTGAGTGCACCAAGCTACCTGCTCAGCAAGGCCACATGCCTCTGGGATCTACCCTAACTTAGATGAGCCCGGTCAGCCCCTCTTGGAAACAGTTACGTAGACCTGCATCATTCCACATTCAGTTCTGCATTATCTTGCCAAAGGCAGTGGGTCAGCTGACTGGTACCCTCTACTCACATGAAGGTCTTCCACATTATCACAGTTGCCTATACCATGTCCTTCAAATGCCCTCCAGACCAGTTTAACATGGTCTGATTTGATCACTGAAACAGTCTTTTTAGGTATTGCCCAGACTCTCTTTCTTTTTTTTTTTTTTTTTTGGAGACAGTCTCACTATGTCACCCTTGGTAGAGTGCCATGGCGTCACAGCTCACAGCAACCTCAAACTCTTGGGCTCAAGCCTCAAAACTCTTGCCTCAGCCTCCCAAGTAGCTGGGACTACAGGCACCCACCACAACACCTGGCTATTTTTTGGTTGCAGTTGTCAATGCTGTTTAGCTGGCCAGGGCCGGGTTTGAACCTGCCAGCCTTGCTGTACGTGGCTGACGCTGTAATCACTGTGCTACAGGCGCCAAGCCAGCTCAGACTCTCTTGAATAAAAATTGCTTGGTCTCTCAAACAACCATTCCTTTCCTATTTCTCTACCTGATTTGGATCTAGATATAGGAGGTGAAGGAACTTTGTAGCAGCAGGAAAGAGTTGGAACCCTTTAGCAAGTGGTCCTCCAGCTTCTTAGATCTCCTTTGCCCCTGGCTGCGGCTTACTCTGCTAGCAATCGTGGTCCAACTCTGTGCTGGTACAACTCCAGGGTCTCTCTCAGTTTGGAAATAGCCTGAGTGGCACCCTTTGGCAGAATGAATTGCACAGTCTTCCCTTGGCAGTATTTTTCTAAGTATGTTTGTGCTGCCTAGCACACCACTCAGATGCCCTTCATAGTTTCTGCACCAAGGGCTTCCCTGTTGCAGAGGGGAAATATCCCACATCTGGACCTGTAATGTCAGACATTTCCCTAATGTCTCACTGGTCTCTGTTTCAAAATATCTCTCCATTTAATGTCTACATTTCTTTCCCTATTGTCTAAGTTTCTAGTCTCACAAGGCTGTGCCCAGGCTCAGCAAGAAAGAATGCTATAATGCATTTAATGATGTCTGGTATGGACAGAGGACAGAGGATCACATCATGAATGGCATATTTACTGATGTTTTAACCTCTCCTTCCTCAAATCTGCTAATCCAAATTACTTTTCCCTTTTATCTGGATCTACTTAAATCCTACTCACTATTCAAAAATAGGCTATGGTGATTTTATTCTGTTCAGATTTAACAACATTTATTTTGTATTTAACATTAGTATCAGTTTATGAATGTTAGTGGTAAATAGAACTTGAAGAATTATATTACATCAATACAAATAAAGTAGGACTGGTTTTAAGGAACATATGAATGGTTAGTTATAGAAAATATTTGGTCTCTGGCTATCAGAAAAGAGATCTAAGAGTTCTCTAAAGATATTTTCAGTGAACTCTTTTGGCAAGAAAAAAAATGATAAAAAATAGAATTGGAGGCTCGGTACCTGTGGCTCAAGTGGCTAAGGCGCCAGCCACATACACCTAAGGTGGCGGGTTTGAATCCAGCCTGGGCTTGCCAAAACAACAATGACAGCTGCAACCAAAAAATAGCCAGGCGTTGTGGCAGGCACCTGTGGTCCCAGCTACTTGGAAGGCTGAAGCAGGAGACTCACTTGAGCCCAGGAGTTGGAGGTTGCTGTGAGCTGTGAT
>NW_003852567.1:548613-549591 GCF_000181295.1 Otolemur garnettii
CCCAGCTACTTGGAAGGCTGAAGCAGGAGACTCACTTGAGCCCAGGAGTTGGAGGTTGCTGTGAGCTGTGATGCCACAGCACTCTATCCAGGGGGGACAGCTTGAGGCTCTATCTAAAAAAAAAAAAAGAATTGGAGACAAAACCAAACCATTTTCCTTAAACTAAAGAACAGAACATTAAGTCTGGTCATGATATCTCATGAGATGATGTGACATGATTCTCCATCTTATGCTGCTATACCACAGCTGACATTACACCATAGTTGGCTGTCTGTAGCCCAAGATTCCCCTTTGTCTTCAGATTACTGACCCGTTGTGGAAGGAGGTTCACATGCTATTAATTAAATAAATTATCAACAAACTAAAATGCTTCCTTCAATTGAGGATTTGAGAAATCACAGATAGAGGCAATAACATTTTCTTGGCTTTACCACACATACAATGGCTGCTCACTAAAACGCAACTCAGAAACAGGGTGTAAAGACATTACTTAGTATTTTCATTACTGTATCTCCGATAGCTGACTCACAGTAGGGGACTCATATATTTTACTAATGAACAGTTAATATTAATACTTATTTAAATATCAGATGAACATAACAATATACAGAACAAAAAAACTTTACTATTTCTATCCTTACAATCTCTTCTTGAGAGAGGTAGTCATCTTCATTTCAGATTCTTCCCTTTCTACTGTGTCTGTTCTAAGACAACAAAGTTAAGGAGGTGATCAAAATGGATCGAACTTTTATAGGAGAAAATTTTTGTGATCGTGGTGCAAGCAAAGATTTCTTATGCAGAACAGAAAAACACTGGCCATATAAGAAAAAGGTTAAAAATTAGATTTTGTGGCTTGGCACCTGTGGCTCAAGTGGCTAAGGCGCCAGCCACATACACCTAAGGTGGCAGGTTCGAATTCAGCCTGGGCACACCAAATAACAATCTTTGGCAGAATGAATTGCACAGTCTTCCCTTGGC
>NW_003852567.1:549691-551481 GCF_000181295.1 Otolemur garnettii
GGAGTTGGAGGTTGCTGTGAGCTGTGATGCCACAGCACTCTACCCAGGGGGACAGCTTGAGGCTCTGTCTCAAGAAAAAAAAAATACTGCTTATTAATAAATGGGACAAACTATCGATATGTTACACAAAAGCATGAATTGTTTTTAAAGTATGATGAATTAAAGAAGCTAAACACAGTATAGTACTGTGTCTCTACTTACATGAAACTCTATAATTAGCCAAACAAATCTGCAGAGATAGAGAGCAGATCAGTGAATATCTGAGTTGGAGTTGGGGAGAGTGACTTTGAAGGATAAAATAAGGACATTTGGAGGGGGGAATAAAAGATTTTTCTGTATCTTGATGGAGGAGACAATAACATATGTACTGAGATCTGTCAAAACTTGATAAATTGTACATTTAGAATCAGCGCATTTTCTTTTATGTAAATTATATTTCACTAAAATTGAAAAGATAACTATTTTGAAACAATTAAGGAGTTAAAGCCATTTTTGTGGCTCTGCATCCTTAGCTCAGTGGCCACATGCACAGGGGTTGGTGGGTTTGAACTCAGCCAGGCCTGCTAAACAACAATGACAACAATAACCAAAAGAAAAAAAATATAGCTTGGTGTCGTGGTGGGCACCTGTAGTACCAGCTACTGAGAGGCTGAGGCAAGAGAATCACTTCAGCCCAAGAGTTTGAAGTTGCTGTGAGCTGTGATGCCATGGCACTCTACCGGAGTCGGAGGCAGGAGTCTCGTGGAAACTTGGGAGTTAGAGGTTGCTATGAGCTGTAATGCCACAGCACTCTACCCAAGAGGACAGCTTGAGGCTCTGTCTCAAAAAAAAAAAAATTAGATTTTGCCAAAATTTAAAACTTTTCCTTTTTAAAAGATATCATATTTGTATCCACTAAAGTATAAGTTTAACCATACAGAAAATAAAAAGGCAAGCCACCAACTAGAGAAAAAAAATTTTTTTTTCACTTAGCAGGCCCTGGCTAAGGGTTCAGACCCACCACCCCTGCTGCACAGGGCCAGTGCTCTACCTACTGAGACGAAATAATTTAAATCCATATACTCACAAAGGGTTTGTGTCCAGAAAATAAAGAACTCTAAAAACTCAATAACAAAAAGCCAAACACTGCAATTTTTTAAATGGGCAAAAGATTTTTTTTGCAGTTTTTGGCCAGGACTGGGTTTGAACCCACCACCTCTGGCATATAGGGCCGGCACCCTATCCTTTTGAGCCACAGGCACCACCCTGGGCAAAAGATTTTAATAAACTCATCAAATATGCGATCCTGGTGGGAAATAAGTACATGAAAAGAAGCTCAATATCATTAATCATTAAGAAAATGCAAGTTAAAACTGTAAGATACCATTACACTCCTACTAGAATGATTTTTTAAGAAACTGACGATACCAAATGCTGACAAGGATGCAGAGCAACTAGAATTCTCATATAGCACTGATAAGTGTAAAATTGTGCACTTTAGAAAACAGTTTGGCAGTTAATTTCTTTATTAAGTAAAACATTCATTTACAATAGGACCTAAGATTTCACTTCTAGGTATTTATCCCAGAAAAATACAAACATGTCCACATAAAGACTTGTTTGTGAATGTTCATAGCAGCTTCCAAAAGTGGAAAACAGTTCAAATGTCTGTCAGAAGATGGATTGATAAACAAATTGTGGTATATCCAAACAATGAAATACTGCTTATTAGCCTCGGCGCCTGTGGCTCAAGTGGCTAAGGCACCAGCCACATACACCTAAGGTGGCAGGTTCAAATCCAGCTGGGGCCC
>NW_003852567.1:552435-553768 GCF_000181295.1 Otolemur garnettii
AAAAAAAAAAAAGGAAACTTGTTCTTCAGTCTGCTGGAGTTAGAGTGAATTCACATATTTCTCATGATTAACTTAAGTTAAATTTTGAAAAACTATACCAAGCTCTGATAAGAATTGAAATAAAACCATTTTTTATCACAAGGTTAATGTTTCAAAAGTGAAAAATCTCAGCCAGGCATGAAGGCTCATGTCTGTAATCTCAGCACTCTGGGAGGCTGAGAGGGGTAGATTGCTTGAGCTCACAAATTCTAGACCAGCCTAAGCAAGAGTGAGACCCCATCTCTAAAAACTAGCCAGGCATTGTGGTGGGCACCTGTAATCCCAGCTACTTGGGAGGCTGAAGCAAGAAGATTACTTGAGCCTAAGAGTTTGAGGTTGGTGTGAGCTATGATGCCACGGCACTCTACCAGGGGCAAGAAAGTGAGATTCTGTCTCAAAACAAACAAACCAAAAAAAGTGAAGACTCACCATTGTGGGAAAATAGAAATCTAATCTGACTGTGGCACATGGACCTTCCAAAGAAGGCAGAGAATCATCTGGTATATGTACTGACAGGACTCCCTGACTCCCTAGCCCACAACAGAAGACAGGCAGACATGCTTCCGTGGCCACACTCCATATTACAAAGGAAAGAATGGCTCCACCGTCAGAAAAGCAGGTTGTCATAACAGGCAGATAAATAAGATTTTTATTTTCATTTAATTGTACAAATGTTTGTATAAATTACTTTTAACTGTCCAGCACTGAAAAGGCTTTCTGTGTAAGCAGAGGCAGGGGACAAAGCAAAGTTAAAACCTGCTAAGTGGCCTCTCTACCTGCCTCATATTACATTTCTCTTGTCCCCTACTCCCTTAGCTCATTGCCTCTCAATCCCCAGCAAACATTAAAATCACACCAGAGGGCCCAGCTTGGACAAAGGATCAAGCAAGCTATGGGTAAGAAATAAAGGGGGGAGGCTTGGCGCCAGTAGCTCAGCGGTTAGGGTGCTGGCCATATACACTGAGGCTGGCGGGTTCGAACTCCACCCGAGTCAGCTAAACAACAATGACAACTGCAACAAAAACCTAGCCAGGGCTCAGCACATGTAGCTCAAGTGGCTAAGGTGCCATCCACATACACCAGAGTTGGTGGGTTTGAATCCAGCCCAGGACTGCCAAACAACAATGACAACTACAACCAAAAAATAGCTGGGGGTTGTGGCAAGCACCTGTAGTCCCAGCTACTTGGGAGGCTAAGGCAAGGGAATCACTTAAGCCCAGGAGTTGGAGGTTGCTGTGAGCTGTGATGCCAGAGCACTCTACCCAGGGAAACAGCTTGAGGTGCTGTCTCAAAA
>NW_003852567.1:555700-563151 GCF_000181295.1 Otolemur garnettii
TCCTCCAATTATTCAAAACGTCTTCATTATCAAGCCAAAATGTGTCCTTATCACTGCCATCTAAATAAAGGTTCTTATCCCACCTTCTGGAGCTAAAGCAACTAAGTCTAATCTCTTCTCCAAAACAAAGGCCCTTCAATTGTTTGAAGAGAGCTATCAAGTCTGCCTTATTTCCTATCATTCTCTCTTGCCCTCGCATGCCATGAATGTTCCTTGGCAGTGGCTTACTCCAACTTTGGATCAATTCAACATTTTCAAGCAACTAGATGCAAGCAGATTTTCATTTATTCATAGCTTTCAAGGAACTTAATCAAACCAGATAATTTTCCTTAATGAAATATAAACAGAACCCAAATTCTTTATTGGCTAAATATTCTTTTCTTGCTAAACATTAGCCAGTCTCAGTATATGTTAAGTAGACTGCTAAACATTTTGGCCCAAAGCAAATTGTGAATACGTTTAGCTGGGGATAGAAAAATATCCAAGACTCAATGAAGCAGGTATACATAATATAAATAAACAGAAGCATCCTCACCCCAAGGCTTGTAATCTAAACAATTCTCAGAGTTTATGTAATTCTCACCATTACAAAATCCAATTACCATCAAGATGACATGAAATAATCAATGCTGGAAAGAAAGCTTCATTCACTATTCCTCATCTTACCCATTCTATACTCTAGTATCAGGTCTGTAGAATTAGGGTCTGTGGCTCAGCCACTGTGGGTAGTTTTGGGGATGGGAGATAGGAAGCATGACTGAGTCCCTAAGGAGAAAGCAAGCCAGCATAACCACAATCCGTGATGCCTGCAGGAGCACTGAGCCTTTACGGTTTCCTGTGCTCTAGTTGTCCTGGTAACCTGAGGCCTCCTTATTTGTGTTGGCATGTGGGGCCAAGAGCGGAAGCGAAGCTGGAGCACCAGGAAGACTTGCGGGGAAAAAAAATATGGATAATACTGCAGTAATGCCACAAGAGGGTCAAGCCTAGGGCATAAAAATTACTCAGTTGGGGTGGGATGGGGGTAGCATCTTATAAAAATCAGATCTTTGGATTCCACCTCTAGGTCTAGGATAAGGTCAGGGACCTATAATTTTAGGAGGCCACCTCCTACCAAGTAAGTCAAAGACCACATTTTTAAAACCTAGCTAAGCAAAGAAGTAGTTGGGACAAGAAAGTATAACCATCTAATCAATTTCAAAGGGGAGGTAGATTTTGTCCTCCAGGAACATTTGGCAAGATCTGGAGACATTTTTGGTTGTCACACCTGAGGGGGTGCCACCAGCATCTAGTAGATAGTTGCTAAATATCCTGCAATGTACAGAACAGCATCCCCCACTCAACAAAAGATTACTGCCCCGAACATTAACAAGTAGCAAGGTTGAAAAACTCTTTATGTGAGAGGATATTCTGTCCCCTCAACCCCATGGCCCACAATGCATGAGAAATCAATGCTACATATACAGTTTTAAGTCAGAGGACAGAGACTTAAATGAAATCCTCTGGAAAAACTGAGACCTGAGAAATAATCTTTTTTATTTTTACTTTATTTATTTATTTTTTTTTTGAGACAGAGTCTTGCTTCATTGTCCTTAGTAGAGTGCTGTGGCATCAACCTCAAATTCTTGGGTTCACATGATCCTCTTGCCTCAGCCTCTCAAGTAGCTGGAGCCTGCCACAACGCCCGCCTACTTTTAGAAACGGGGTCTCACTCTTGCTCTGGCTGAACTTCTGAACTCAGGCAATCAACCCGCCTTGGCCTCCCAGAGTGCTAGGATTATAGGCGTGAGCCACCATGCCCAGACGAAATCATCTTTTTTAAAATAGTGAACACAAAAGCCACTCATCTATCTTGCTATTTAAATTTAAATTAACTAAAATTAAATAAAATTTTAAAAACTGCTCCTCACGGCTCAGCGCCTGTGGCTCAAGTGGCTAAGGTGCCAGCCATATACACCTAAGGTGGCAGGTTTGAATCCAGCCTGGGCCCGCCAAACAACAATGACGGCTGCAACCAAAAAATAGCCAGGCGTTGTGGCAGGCACCTGTGGTCCCAGCTACTTGGGAGGCTGAGGCAAGAGACTCGCTTGAGCCCAGGAGTTGGAGGTTGCTGTGAGCTGTGATGCCACAGCACTCTACCCAGGGGGAAAGATTGAGGCTCTGTCTCAAAAAAAAAAACAACTGCTCCTCAGTCTCACTAACTACACTGCAAATATTAAATAGCCATATGGAGCTAATAATGACTATTGATTAGACAACACTGGGTAGAGAACATTTTCAGGATCGCAGAAAGTTCTACTGGACAGTGTTGTAGTAAAGAGAAAAACGGATTAGACACATAACTAACAAAAAACAAACCCTTTCAAATCTTTTAAAGAGCTGCCACATTCAAGAAGTAGATTCCTTCCATATTGTTTTAAAGAACAAAAATAAGGGGGGAAAGGAGTAGATCAGCAAGACAGATTTGAGGTCAACAACTCTCTAGTAACTAAAGCCAGACAGCAGTAGAATGGACAACCGTAGAACGGACATCCTTCCTCAGGAGGAAGTAATCCTTTCCATTCAGTAGAGATGGTCCAACAAAAAGCTACTTGATCATTCATTGTTCAGAGTAAAGTAGAATTATGAGTCTCAGTTGGGGTAGGGGAAATTAAATACTAGAAGGCCTAGTTTTACATTTATAATTTTAAGAAAAAAAGCAATTTACAAATAAGATAAAAGTGAGTCACAAATGGAATTTTTAAAGTCATGACTATAGGCTTGGCGTCTGTGGCTCAAGTGGCTAAGGCGCCAGCCATGTATACCTAAGGTGGCGGGTTGGAATCCAGCCTAGGTCTGCCAAACAACAATGACGGCTGCAACCAAAAAAATAGCTGGGCTCTGTGGCGGGCGCCTGTGGTCCCAGTTACTTGGAAGGCTGAGGCAGGAGACTCGCTTGAGCCCTGGAGTTGGAGGTTGCTGTGAGCTTTGATACCACAGCACTCTACCCAGGGGGACAGCTTGAGGCTCTGTCTCAAAAAAAAAAGAAAGTCATGACTACAAGTAGATTGTGAAGCAGATGAGAAAAATTAAAACAGGGAATTTAATCAAAAGCAATGATCATTAGCTGGGGTTAATTATTGGTGGCAGGGACTATCATGAATGTAATAATTTATAAGCAGAAAAAAATAAAAAATTGGTAGGAATAGTTCCAATGGTGCAGAAAAAAGGAGACCTTCAATATGGGTTTTGAGCTTTTTAGTTTTGGGGGGGAGGTTTAGAGACAGGGTTTTGCTGTCACTGAGGCTTGAGTATGGTGGTATGAGCATAGCTGACTACAACCTCAAACTCCTGAACTCAAGTGATCCTCCCACCTGTTTCTTGGGTAACTGGGACTGCAGACCTACACTACCACACCTGACCACTTTTTAAATTTTTTGTAGAAATAGCATCTTGCTGTGTTGCCTAGGCTGGTATAGTATCTTTTTTTTTCTTTTTTTTTTTTTTTTTTTTTTTTTTGCAGTTTTTGGCTGGGGCCGGGTTTGAACCAGCCGCCTCTGGTATATGGGGCTGGTGCCCTACTCTTTTGAGGCACAGGTGCAGCCAGTATCTTTTATAATCTCTGTCAGAATACTAAGCTAGGTATAGCAATTTTATATTCTGGGAACTCTGGTTCCCCATCTCATCTCCCTGCCATTTATCATAGCCTTGTAAGTCATCTTTCTCAACTCCTAAAACTCATAGGAGTGACTCTCTCCTATCATCATTCTCTAGTCTACAGATAAAATGCCAAGGAGTATTGTCTGTTAAACTGCTATCCTAGCTATGAGTTTAATCATCCTCATCTTCCACCTCAAAATGTAGTTGGCTTGATTATATTGTAATATACCTGGATGACTGTGTATTGTCAATGAACAATAATATTTTGAAATAAATTGTTTTGCTAAGCGGTAGGTCTCAACAGTGGGCTTAAAATATTCAGTAAACCACACTGTAAATATGCTGTAATCCAGACTTTGTCACTCAATTCATAGCATATAGACAGTGTGGATTTAGCATAATTCTTAAGAGTCCTAGGATTTTCAGAATGTTCAAAGAGGCACTGACTTCTCCTTTCTGGCTATGGAAGTCCTAGAAGGCATCTGCTTCAATAGAAGTCTGTTTTGCCTACACTGAAAATCTGCTGATTAGTGTAGACAGGCACCTTCATCAATGCTCTTAGCAGATCTTCTGGATAACTTGCTGCAGCTTCAACATCAGCATTTGCTGTTTCACCTTGTACTTTTATGTTACGGAGATAGCATCTTCCCTTGAATAACATGAACCAACCTCTGCAAGCTTCCAGCTTTTCTTCTGTAGCTTCCTCACCACTGTCAGCTTTTGCAGAATTGAAGACAGTTAAGGTATCGTTTTGGATTAGGCTTTAGCTTACAGAAAATGTTGTAGCTGGTTTGGTTTTCTATCCAGGCACTCAAACTTTCTCCATATTATCAACAAGGCCATTTGCTTTCTTATCATTCATGTGTTCACTGGAGTAGAACTTTTTAATTTCCTTCAAGAACTTTTCCTTTGAGGATGGCACCTGTGGCTCAGTGGGTAGGGCACCAGCCCCATATACCGAGGGTGGCAGGTTCGAACCCGGCCCTGGCTAAACTGCAACAAAAAATAGCTGGGCATTCTGGCAGGCACCTGTAGTCCTAGCTACTTGAGAGACAGAGGCAAGAGAATTGCCTAAGCCCAGGAGTTGGAGGTTGCTGTGAGCTGTGACACCAAGGCACTCTACCAAGGGCGATAAAGTGAGACTCTGTGTCACAAAAGAAAAAAGAACTTTTCCTTTGCATTCACAACTTGGCTAGCTAGCACAAGAGGCCTAACTTTTGGCCTATCTTAGCTTTCAACATGCCATTTGTAGCTTTTCATTTCAAGTGAGAGATGTGCAACTCTTGAACGCTTAGAGGCCACTGGAAGGTTATTAATTGGCTTAATTTCAATATTGTTGTGATTAGAGAGGCCCAAGGAAAAGGAAGCCTGAGAGAGAACTGGTTGGTGGAACAGTCAGAACATACACAGCCTTTATGAACTAAGTTTGTCACCTTACATGGGCATGGTTCAAGGCACCCCGAAACAATTATAACATCAAAACCACTGATCACAGGCAACTGTAAGAGATATAATAATAAAAAGTATGAAATACTGTAATTTCAACATATGACACAGAGAAAAAAAGTGAGTACATGATGTTGGGAAAATGGTGCCAATAGTTTGGCTCAATGCAGGGTTAGCGCAAACCTTCAATTTGCAAAAAGTACTGTGTCTACAAAGCTGAATAACATGAGATATGCCTGTATCGATTATGGTTCTGTTATCTGTGCATTTTAGTGTGTATCTATCAACATTCATACAGATATATACACAGATATGTGATAGCATCTATTGTCTGTAAGCACTTAAGAATCTCAAACCAGGATTATGACATTCACTACACAGTGCCCAGCATAACACCAAGCTTATATGTCACTTGGTGCACTCTACAATAATGGCCAGTTATGGTTTTGGATGTAGAGTTTTGGGAGTAGAAACTGAAGCAGATGTGAATTTGAACTTTTTTTTTTCTTGTAGGAAAATAACAAAAATCAGCCTGTATCAAGAGGCAAAATATTTAATCACAGGGAAAGTTTAAAGCTTTGTGAAAACAAGCATAATGGAATTTAAAAACAGTCTAGAATAAGAAAAGGGCGATAGAAGAGGAAGGAAGGCAGAAGTGGACCATGCAGAATAAATAACTGAAGCCTAGCCTTTCAAAACTTTGAGGTCTTACCAAAGAGAAAGGAGAAAAAGACAGGATTTCAATATGAAAGTGTTAAAGGTGGAAAAGAGCCAGAAAGGGCTGTGGGCTTTTCTTTTTTTTTTTAAGTGAAGAAGTAGTGGTGTATGTTGGCAAAGAGAAGTATAGAGTTGAAGGGAGGGAGAGAATTTATAGTAGAGGAAGTTGGTGTGAAGTTTTCCTCTAAAGATGCCCAGCTGAGCAAAGAAGGAATGATGGTAAAGGCCACTGGGAGTAAGGTAGGGCTGGGACTGAAGCAGCTTGGGAGAAAGCAACAGGGCCCAAAATAAGAAATTATTTTCTTTTTTTAAGTTAACTGCCTCAGATTTTCTTGATTGGAACCAAAATCAACTACAGAGCTTAAGGATCTTTAAAATAAATTATAAAGAGCCCAAGCCTTGCAATTTGCTTTGGCTCTAGATAACACAAATAATGAATTAGTATCTGTTTCTTAGACAAGTACCAAATACCATTTTAGCAATGATTTTAGAAAAGAAATCAGATTAATAAATTGCTGTTATAAAAATACTCTCAAACAGGGTTAGCTTTCTCTATCAGCTGTAGGGTAAATATGGAAACTTTATAGTTACATACAGAAGATAGTAACCTAAATGGTGAAACTGTAAGTTATTTGTCTTTGTATACTGTAGCCCAAAGTGCCCATCCCAAGAAATGTTTTACTTGGTTCAGGATACATAAGGCAAGTTAAAGAGTTCCAGAGAAAAAAAAGTTAAGGTTAAAAATAAGACAATAAGGCTCGGCACCTGTAGACCAAGTGGCTAAGGCACTAGCCACATACATCAGAGCTGGTGCGTTCGAATCCAGCCCGGGCCTGCCAAACAAAAATGGCCAGGTGAGGTGGCAGGCACCTGTAGTCCCAGCTACTTGGGAGGATGAGGCAAGAGAATCGCTTGAACCCAGGAGTTGGAGGTTGCTGTGAGCTATGATGCTACAGCACTCTACCCAGGGCGACAGCTTGAGGTTCTGTCTCAAAAAAAAAAAAAAAAAAAAGACAATAAGATGAGGGAGAGGAAAAATGAAAGTGCTGTACTACTGATACAGAGGAACTGAGACATTTATAACAGAATTCGGTCAAGTCAGTGAGGGAAAAAATGCTACAAAAACAAGACAAAATCAAAGACCCAACACCATGCAATTTTTTTTTTCTTGAGACAGTCTCACTCTACTACCCCAGGCTAGATAGAGTGCCATGACATCAGCCTAGCTCACAGCAACCTCAGACTTCCAGGTTCAAGCAATCCTCCTGCCGCAACCTCCCTAGTAGCTGGGATTACAGGTGTGGTCCACAATCCCCAGCTATTTTTTTCTATTTTTAGTAGAAACAGGATCTCACTCTTGCTCAGGCTGGTCTCAAACTCCTGAGCTCAAGTAGTCCACCCGCTTTAGACTCCCAGAATGCTAGGATGACAGGTGTGAGCCACTGGGTTTTAAATCAAGTACTGGATCAGGTTTTCCAACCTGTTTTTATTTAATTTTTTATTTTAAAAAATTCAACAATTACTTACATCATCTGATATGTTGTCCAATATTAAATAACTAGAAAAATTAGCGGATTTCATTTTTTGGTGAAGAATGAATGGCAGACAGAAATGTGATGTATAGATAACCTTGTTTTTTTTGTTTTTTTTTT
>NW_003852567.1:563382-575318 GCF_000181295.1 Otolemur garnettii
TGAGCTATAGGCGCCGAGCCGATAACCTTGTTTTTAAGGAGCCCATTACTCTTCCTGCTCAAAGACCAAAGACAGCTCCATTCTACCAGTTCCTACTATTGCCTAAAACCTACCCTTCACTGCCCACACAGGCCCCTGGACAGACCTTATGTCTGGGTTTGGCCATGTCCACCTTCCCACCTGACAGGGATGGCTCTCCTTCCAAGGCCTAATTTGGCATGTCTCCTTCCTCGGTTACGCCGGTGAACAGACCTCCCTTCTTTTTCTGGGCCTCGCCCACTCCCGATTTTCCGCCCAGGCTCCTTTCTATCTCTACCCGAGCTCTCAAGGGCCTTTGCCCCGGACCCACTAAGTTCTCCCTGGAGCTCTCTCTGCACCTGCCTCCATGCAGTCACAATCTATGTACTCGGGAGTCAGGTTTGCATTTCGCACCCACAGTGACACCAGCTCGGAAGCCGGCTCATAAGCCCTCTCCCAAAACTTTCACGGAGCTTGGGCTCCCCAAAGGCCAGTCTTCTCTCCTTCCAGACCACAGCAACAGGCGGGCAAGCGGGCATTGGTAGTGACTCACCGGAGGGCCGGCCGACCCGTGGACCGGAATGTGCTCACTTCCTCGCCGCGCGCACCTGCCCGCGCTGCTGGAGCGCCGCCCGGCCGGGCCTCCGGCGGATGTTTTCCTTGTCCCCGCGCGGACAGCGCAAGCCAACCACCTCCCCAAATGGCCGCTCCCCTAGGACTCAGCGGCTTGAGTCCCAAGCACTGACACCTTCCTCCCGAACAGGCAGCGTGCAAGTACGACTGACACCCCCCGCGCCACAGCCCCCCACATGCTGGCCCAGTCCAGTTTCTCTCCAGAAGCCTCCTACCCCCGCACCCATTCGCCTACCTCATCTTCATTACAGGCGGCTAACCCCACTTCTGTCCCCACTAACGTTCTCTGTGCCCCCTTCAGCATTCACCAACCCCTCGGTGCTCTCAGACTCCCCATACGCCCGCCCCCTATCGGGCTAGCTCCAGGCTGCAGGAGCAGGAAGGAATCCATGGTCTAGCCTGCCAGGGTGTCCGCAGGACCCCTCCCCAGGAAGGCATCAACAGGACTGCTGACACTAACATGCCCTCCGGGCCCTAGCGCTAGACAAGCCTTCTAACTCACCCGCTCCAGCCATGAGAGTAGTCCAAGGCCATGCTTCACACACACACAGCTACCTCAGGGCGCCCTGATTCAAAAATTAGCTCCCGTCCCCCACCAAAATGGAAAAAGTACCAGACCCGACTAAGGCAAACGTGTGCTACACTCTGCAGCTCCATTCACCTAAGCTGTCTTCTTGGATGAGGATAGCTAGGAAGTTTGAGGCGCACTGACAAAGCCATTTCTGAATGGTGAAGAGGTGACAGGCAGGGTGGCCTGATGAAAAAGTCTGCCAGGTGACAAGGAACAAGTCTTGTTGTAAATGAGACTGGAGACTTAGAAGGAACAACAGAATAAATGCCAAAGTGATTAGCCCTATGGGGTAGAGGGGAAATAGCTGAAACACAGGCCTCTGAAGTGTGGAAAACTGAAAGAAATCAGTTTAGCCAGAGCCTTTAGTGCTGGAGATGGCTACCATTAGCAAGAGCAGAAAGGGGAACTTGAGGTTTTGCAAGAGTAGGGATGATAAGAAAATGAACCAAAATCCTAATGAGAAAAAGCAGGAGACCTGAAGTTAGCTGAAAGGATGATGAGAAAACTACAGCTCTTCCCAGGGTAAAGATGAGGGGAAAGCAGGCTGATCGGCAACAGATTATCACTCTGATCGGCAACACATTATCATTCAGGGAGAATGAGAAGTGTCTGTTTTTGAAGGTGGTAGGGATGGCTTAAAGCATGGGTGTAAAAAGGACAGGAGTCTATGCTATGAGATACCACTCCCCAACAGATGCCCTCAGCTGTGTATACAGAGTTACTCAATGTCAAAGAAAATATCACCCATTTTGTCTCTCAGCCTTAGCACCAATCATAGTGGCTAATATTTTCTAAAGGCTATGTACCACAGGTGACGGTAAGAGTATTACATCCATTATCTCATTTAATCCTTATAACAGCCCTATGAGTTGGAATTACTATCCCTAATTTATAGATAAGGAAACAGGCTTAGAGAGGTGAAGTAATTTGCCCAAGGTCACATAGGTAGTAAGTAGAGTCAGGATCTGAATCCAAGTAGCTGGGCTCTACAACCTCTATGCTCTTAATCACCCATCATGGGGTCCTTCAGAACTTTCAGGAAACATAGAGGATGCCAAAGGTTAAATTCCTAAAACTTAATCCCATTACAAGCAGGAGAAAGAGGGGCACCTCTGGGAAAAGGAATGATTCATCCATTAGGACATTTAGAGGAGATATTCCTCTTTGAAAGGAGGAAAGAACATCCGTAGCTATGGGATGATTCTGTATCTGCTGTAGGTTTGAGGGTGATAAACACTGGATAATTCATCACCGGGGTGCCTGGAGAAAAGAGAAAAAAAACGCACCCCACTATCTCTGAAGGCTGCCCTATTTTTAAGGTACATCAGGGAAATCCTGCCCCAGGGTCTGAGAGAAACACATTCTCTATTCCAGGTGCCTGCTCACTCTCCCGGAGCCCCTGGCTCTTGCACCTACTGCAACTTCTGGGTTTGGCTGGGGCACAGGATTAGCCATCCCCAGGAAATGCCTCCCTCCGGTCCAGGCAAGGATCCCAGCACACACACCACTGGTGGTGGTAGTGGGGGGAGTGGAGAAGGAAGATGGAATGCTTCCTTCTCTCCAGGTCAGGGAAGAGATCTGGGGACCACCTGGGGGGCCTCACCCCCTCCCACCTCCTTGCTGGGAAAGTGCCCAGTCCAATGCCCCTTCCATGGCCACAGCCCTCCCTCTAGCTGTGCTGGGGCATGAATCAGCTCTCACAGCTTGTTAAAGCTAGATCTCTTGTTTTCATGCCCTCACCTCAGGAAACAGAGTTACAGCTTTTCCAGCTCTACTCAGCAGGGGGCCAGGGTCCTCACTTTATAAACATGCCCAGCCTGTGAGAGCAGAGGGCACAGAGATAGTGTGAGACAGGAGCCCAGGGGAGGAAGAAACTAAGACTCAAGGAGCAAAGCAAAGACAAGGGTACAAGACCAGAGTATTCTGAACAGAAGCCAAGAAGGGTTTGAGAGGGCTGTGCAGCAGAAATGGCCCTCCGGACACTCTGGGCTGGACGGGCCAAGGGGATCCTAGGTGGCTGGGAGATCATGTGCTTGGTGATATCTCTACTCCTACAGCACCCAGGAGTCCACAGCAAGTGCTACTTCCAAGCTCAAGGTAAAATGGGGTTAGGCGTTAGGAAAGGATGGGAGGTGGGGGAGGAAGGCAGGCTTTAGAGATGATCCCTTTGTCAGAATACCCAGACTCCCTCCAGCCATAAACAGAACTCAATATGGTGGTACTGTGCACTTACTCCCTAACACCCCAGATTAGAGTCTGCTGCCACCACGAATGCCACACCCACTAACATTTTCTGTTCTTCCCTAGCCCCCTGTCACTATGAAGGGAAATACTTTACCCTGGGTGAGTCTTGGCTCCGCAAGGACTGTTTCCACTGCACCTGTCTGCATCCTGTTGGTGTGGGCTGCTGTGACACGTGAGTGACCAAGGATGGCCAGAGGGAATGACTCTGATGTGAGTGACCAAGGATAGCCAGAGGGAATGACTCTGATGTGAGTGGCCAGAGAGTGATGAGACTGCTATGATGTGAGTGAGAAAGAACTGAGGAGCAGCATGAGATTGGTCAGCTGAAGGTACCAAAAAGAGTGTGAAAGATGAGGCTCCAGGCTACAAAGCAAGGGAGCCTGGGTGGATCCGAAGGGAAAATCTTGTTAGGAAGCAGAGAGTCCATATATGGCTGGTGAGAGCTTGGTTGGGGTGACCAAAGAGTCACCAGATGAAGATATGGGAGGAGGCTATGAGAGAGGAAATGTGGGACAGGGATAAAGATGGATTTTCTCTGTGCTAACTCCTTCCCCTATCCTTGGTTCCCCAGGTCCCAGCATCCCATCGACTTTCCCGCTGGTTGTGAGGTACGTCAGGAGGCAGGAACATGCCAGTTCTCTCTGGTGCAAAAATCTGACCCTCGGCTGCCCTGCAAAGGGGGAGGGCCTGACCCAGAGTGGGGCTCAGCCAATACTCCTGTTTCTGGGGCTCCTACTCCCCATTCCAGCTAAACTCAACTGATCACTCATCTGCTGACTGCTCACTGCTACTGCCATTTCCAGGGAAACCACTAGCAGCTGCCAATTTATTCTGAATAAATAAATGCTACAGCTGAAAGCCTGCCTCTTATTGTGCATGCCATTGGGCCCTAGGTGGAAAAAGCATTATGAGAGTTCAGGTGTGTTCTCAGTATGATGAAAAAACCAGTGCCAGGGTAGGCAAACAGGCCAGTTTCAGATGGTTATGGTGCTGGTGCTGGGGCCTGGGGCGGCATATGAGGCCAGGGTGGGGCTTGTAGGCAGGACCTTGATGGGGAGGTCCCAGCTGAAGGTGTCTACAGGTACTTGCTCAGGACCTGTCCAGGTGGTAGGTTCAGGCTGTTCCACAGGGGGAAGGAGTACTAATCCTGGTTCTCGGGATGTTACAAATTCAAAATGCAATCGCCACTTCAGGGACACTGTGGAGGAAAAAGATGAAAGGAATTAGAAGCCAGTGGGAAGGAGTAAAAGCCAATGACAGGATAGGGTTAATGAATAAGAAAAAAAACAAACCCTGTATTCAGGAAGATAGGGAAAAGACAGGAAACAGAGCTACAATCAAGGGCTTTTCTGAAGAAATGTTAACCACCAAGGAAAATAGTGTCAAGTACCTAATTGCCCAAGAATGGGACAGTCAAGACTAGGTAGCTTGAAATACACATACTATGGAATCAGAGATTAATACCATCACAAGGTCCCGGCAGGTAGGGTGGGGAAGGAGTTCTGCAAAGTTGTGAAGGGTTTAAGGGTCAATGTATCTAAGAAATAGGGGTAGAGGTTGAAAGTATGAGAGAGTGTTAAGGGTCAGAGGATAGATGACAGTAGGTCTGGGAGTATATTAGAAACAAGGATCCATTACTCTACTCAAGCACACCATTTTACTGTTCCCCTTTCATTCTCCAATAACCATCAGTGTCTTACCAATGGCTGTACAGAAGCCTGGAGTGGAGCTGAGAGGGATGGGGAGGGAGAAGCTGGTTCTGGTTGTATGCAAGCAGGACTCCTGGTGCCGGGCATGAGTCACATGGGACACAGAGGGGACACCCCCTGTCCCACGGCGCCGCTGGTACTCAGGCTGTACACGCTCCTCAGTCTGTAAACTTACTGAAAACTGGGAATAAGAAAAGAGGTGCACGCTAACAGGCATACAGAAGTGCTGACTATAGGTAAGAGGGCACTCTAACCTCAGACTGTTTAACCAAAGAATATGAGAAGAAGGCTGTGATCCCTCTATTCACGTCCACATACCACCCTTCTTTACACAGGCCCTTGTCCTTCCACCCTAGCCCTATAGGGCCAGCACCCCAAAAGCTTTGCTCCCTTCTCACCTGTAAACAAGCTACAGTTCCTTCCCCTAAGTTTAAGGTCCCCACCACGTCCTCGCCGAGTCTGTACACAGATTTGAAGATGCCAAAAGTCCCAACTTTCCCTTGGCCATCACTGATATTGTATAGATCTGGGGAGAATGGGACACCATAAGCCTGGAGTCTTCACTGGAGAACGTCTAGGACTAGACACCAGAGGCCAAAAGGTAGAGCTTTTCTTTATAATCAGGGCTGAGATATCAGTGGATTGGCAGAAGTATGTGGCAATTAGGAGTCTCTATTTCTGAGAGGAAGGTTAGGGGGCAAACTCTGAAAAGGTTCTCACGGAGGCTGCGGCAGGACGTGGCAGCCATGAGGCGCTCCCCAGCCAACTCAGCTAGCCATGAATCCTTCTTCCCACCTTCATCCTCCTCCAAGAATGGACTAGATGGGGCTACAGCCTCATCCTGTGGAAAGTGGACATCCTGAAGGCCTACAGAGAGAATGAGTGGAGAGATAATGCTGAGAGGAAACCGAGATTAGAGATTTAGATTGCAACCTCAGAGAGCAGAAGGTAAAGGGAGTCATGGCTAAGGTATGTATCTCAACCTATTCTCTAGAACCCTCCCTGTCCTCCCAACTCCCTAGCACCTTCACTGAGACCAGGAAGCTTCCCCGTACCCCTTTAAGCCCTCTAAGACAATTTCTGCTTTGGCAAGATTCTTCCCAAGCCCTTCCCTCTAGGAACCCTTACTTACCAGTCAGCACCAGGACCCTCAAAGGGACCCTGAGTAAAGTGATGGGTGAGTTGACACGCTGGCAGCCAATGGTCAGTTTGTAGACATACTTGACTGACTGACCCCGAAAGGAGGGTGGTCCCTCTATGGGCAGCACTTCACTGTAGGAGTCTGGTTGGGAAGTAGTAGTCAGGGTAGCCAGCGGCAGTCAGAGGAGTCCTCCCTCCAGGAGACTTAGAAGGCAATTCAGGGATGGGGACAGTCACTCACATGATTTGGATTCTCCAGGGTCTAGCCTCAGGTCACAGAACAGAATTTTTGGTGGAGTAGAAAGGATGCACTGACCCCTCTCACCTAAAATAGGCAAGAAAGACTGCAATTAATGACCCTGTTGTCCAGGAGTGGAAAGGTTAACACATCAGGTGGGGACAGTGAAAACCTGCCAACCCTCCTTTTCCTGTTGTAAAATGGGAAGACACACTTATACTAAGAAAGTAGTAGCCACCTTTCTCCACATTCCCCACGTGACAGGGACTAAAACAACACACAAGGACAATTTAAAACTTCATTTGTGCATGACAGTAACACCAACCTCCTCCTAAAACAAATGCCCCATCTCTAACCTCGGTGTGGCAGAAAGACAGTCTGGCTGTCAGGCTGGACATCTGGCTGACTAGAGTCAGGGGGAGGCAGTGCTACTCGACTCTCACTGGCATGGAACTGGCAGTGGATTTGGGCACTGGCCCAGGCCAGAGCCTCACTGCAGGAAGAGGAAAAGGAGGCATCAGAGGGTAAGTTCTTGACCTCACAAATGCTTTCCCAAACTCCATACCCCAATGTCTGATGAGATGAATGACGTTAGGTGGCTGTCTTAGTGATCAGGAAATCCAGAACCCAAAGAGATATCAGTAAGCAGAGAAGTAGACTATGGGTAAAAAGAGGAATGGGGGTGGGGAGAGGAGCATGGACAGTTATGTCATCCACATCCTCTGTCAAATTGCCATCTCCTTCAGTGTGGGTACAATGAGCAAGAAGATGATGGTGTAGCTACAGGACAACAGGGGCTGTGTCATAGCACCAGAGATACCAGGCTTACTCCCAGAAGGGCCAGTGCCTTCAGTACCAGCATCCCCACCTGGATGCAGAAGTAGCCGTGGGAGGAAGAGGGTTGGTGACGGTCACCACACACTCCAGTGCCTCCCCCGCCAGAAATACCGGACCCCGGCTCAACTCTGCTACCACTTCAATCATGGCAGCTCGGGAATCAGATCTATAAGGAAACAAGAGGGGACAGGTGGTCAGCACTATGTCAATGAGTGTCTGAGGCAAGCCACCTGGGGTGAGGACTGAGGAGGGGGCGGTCAGCACCACGGTACCAGAGGAAAGCGGCTGGATACTCAGAGCTAGCAGGCGCGAGGGAGGGACCTGGGGCCGCTGACTCAGCCCCACCTGGTGGAGGCCCAAACCCCCACCCCCTCAGCGCGGAGTCACACCCACCGTCCCCGGAGCTTCCAGGCTGGCCTCTGCGTCCCCTTCCTTCAAGGTACCACGTGCCAGCCCAAGACCGCGGCAGCCCTTCACCTGGCACAGTCCAATCCGAGGGACCGGCACACCAAGGCCCTCACCTGCCCGCCCCTCCGGGACCGGGCTCGATGTGTGGCGGCGCTGCAGCGGAGACGGCGCGACGGAGGCGGGACTTCCCTTCGGTCCCCCACCCCTCTCCAGAGCCCCTTCCGGCCGGAAGCGCCCGTCTGGCCGGACCGGAAAGGGCTTGGGACAGCCCGGTGTCTTGGGTCACCTTCCCACGGGCTGGCACCTGGGCGCGGGCCCTGTCCCTGACACCAGCCAGTGGCACCCGACCCCAACCCTGGGGGGCCTCCTGGTGCCGCGGCCCGGGAACCCGGCCAAGGCCGCCGCGAGGTCCCCTGGGCGGTGCCTGGTGGGCCGGTCCCGGGGGCGGTGCTGCCTTGCCGGCTGGTCCTGCGACTCCTCCCCTCTCTGCGGGCCCAGCCGCACTTTGGCGGGGCGAACTAATCACTGCGGCCCAATGACGTTGAGGTCCGACCCTTCCCGCCCAGAACCTACAGAGACTACAGAAGGAGGGTTCATTGCTGTCGCCACCGACGCCGAAGCGAGAGCTCCTCGCCTCCACAAATACACACCAGCTCACCTCAGCCTTCTCCATCACCTGTCCCTCCGGAACGGCACCTAACAACAACCCGCACCCTCATCTATATTAGGCTGTCTTGTACTTTGTATCCCAGGGCTCGGCACCTGGGGCGATCGAGGTCGTGGGGATACAGGATTCAAGGAACATGGGAACCGACGTCCCAGTTTCGGAGCAGATCAGCTGTGCCAAAGGGCGTCCATGGGTTTATTGCCCTGAAGATACCAGAGGCACTGAGGCTGTGCATGTTACCGACTGCGAGAACCCCAAGGACAACCGACCTCAAAATGAGCCCGGCTACTGCAATCCGGAGGACTCTGGGCACCTCATGGCTTCCTATGAGGGTAAAGCTAGGGGGTATCAGGTGCCTCCTTTTGGCTGGCGCATCTGCCTGGCTCATGAGTTTACAGAGAAGAGGAAACCCTTTCACGCTAACAATCTCTCCCTAAGCAACATAATAAAGCATCTAGGCATGGGCTTGAGGTGAGTAGATCCCATTGCCTGGAATGCCATTGGCTTCACTTTGTTCCAGCTCTAGACTTCCAGCAGAACTGGGAAAGGGGGTTGGTGGCGCCTTTGGCTCAGTGGCTAGGGCGCCGGCCTCATATACCAAGGGTGGCGGGTTCAAACTGGGCTCCGGGCTAAACTGCAACAAAAAATAGCCGGGGTTATAGCAGGCGCCTGTGGTCTCAGCTACTTGAGAAGCTGAGGCAAGAGAATCGCCTAAGCCCACGAGTTGGGAGTTCGCTGTGAGCTGTGTGACACCACGGCACTGAGACTCTGTCTCGACAAAAAAAAAAAAAAGAAAAAGAAAAAGAAAAAAGAACTGGGAAAGGGTAGGAAAGTAGGTAAGTTCTTTATCCCAGTCAAGTGGACCCTATCCCCAGCATATTTTAGGCCCAGGACTTTGGAAGATAAGACCAGGTCACATCTCTTTGCAACTCTTTTCCTCCCAGTATCTTGTCTTTTCAGACAAGAAGATAGGAACGTTTGGTCCTGCACTTAGCACTTCCCATTTAGGCTCCTTCTCCCATTTCCAAAGACAGCCCTTTGGGATTAGGTATACTTTGTGGCAAGGTAGGAAAGGATAGTCTAGCTGGCACTGACACAATGTTTTATTTGGGAGGGAGAGGTTCTCAACCCGGGGTTTCCCTGAGCATATGAGGCGTTCTCTGTAACTCATTCAGACACACACTGTGTTATAGTCCCAACATCCATCAAGCTTTTATCTCCAGGGAATAGATGAAAGCCTGTTTTCCCTCAACCTTAAGAGAGAATGCCGTTCACTCTGTTTCAGGATAGACAGCTCCTGATATAAAAAACAAAGATAACCTCTGACCAGAGAGGCACTGCCATAGGTGTCCCAGAGCTCTTGGTAATAGTCTTCCAGAGCCTGTTCTAGTCTCTCCCCTACCCCAAAGGTTACAGACATCTCCTGAGCTTATCCTGGGCTCAGATCCCACTAAAATCAATGATTTGTGATGAGCCAGACCTCATGAGGAGGCCTGACCTTAACAGGAACAGGTGGATATGAGGACATAAAGCATCACCCTGAGGTCATCTTGAGTCAGTCTATACAATAAACACAGAGCTGGGGAGGGAGGTGTAAAGGTTGGGAAACTCAGCCGGACAGTTTCTAAAGTAGGGAACCCTTCACTTCCCTAGTCAGTGCTGTGGGGCTATGGTGGGGAGATCATTTACTAACCTCAGCCCTGGGCAGTGGCAAGGGCCTGGTGCTGCCTGTATATCTGGCTCCTTAGTTAGTGCTCTGGCTGGCCCCTACCAAAGAAGAGTCATCCCTCCAGGCTGCTTCTGAAATAGACCCAAGTCCAGCTTTGACCCCAAAAGCCTTTGGATCAAATTAGAATCTAGAATACAGAGAGAAGCACACTGAATTGCATGTGGTAGGGACGATGAAATCAAGAATAGGTGGGCATCCTAGGCTCATAGCTGCTAAGTATGAACTCAGTCATAAGAGGCCTAAAGCTGTGCTCAGCTCTCTGGACCCTGGCTCCCCATACCAGGATAGGGTGGGGATTATTGACACAGGGCTTTTGGCATGGGACGAGGTCCTGAACTGAGTAGGAAGCAGGGATAAGACAAGGAAGAATTCTGAGTGATAGTTCTTGAGGTGGGGTTGAAGTTATGGAGAAGGTAAAATAGGTCAGGAATGAGCAGCTGCTAAATTAAGGGAGTAAGCTTCTAAGAGGGAGCTGAACTGATCAAGAGCTCCAGCAAGACAAGTTCTCTGGGCCTCAGCTTGGTAGGAACGTAATTTTGACTGCTTTCTCTTCTGATCCAAGTCCATCCATTCATTAAAGATAGTTCTTTGTTCTGCCTGTATTCATATCTTGCATTTCTTTTCCCTTGGTGCCCTAATCCTGGCCACACCCTCCCTTTCTCCCTCAATCTACCAATCCTTTATAGACTCTAGTTTCTAAGTTCAGTTTTCTCTAAACTGGCAGAGAATCTCCCTCTCCCCTCCCCCTACTCCCAGAATGTCTTGTTCCTATTCTTTAATCACATTCCTCCTCCCTTGCTCCAGTCTTATCTTCCATCTCTCTTATACCCCATTGTTTGTCCATTCATTCATATATGAATTCAGCAAATATTTACTGACTGCAGACTCTTCCATTTCCTGTGCTTCGAGCTAAGGGTAATATTCAACTAGTCTTTATCACTATCTCTTTCCCCAAGGAACTTAAAAAGTATGTCAGCCTCACATGAGGAACATTGAATAACAAGGCAGTATCTGATTAAGAATTGAGATAGTATACGTGCAAGTAATAATCACACATGATACAGATATTACACTTTATGGCTTTCTTACGATGTCATTCAGTCTTCTAGCCATTCCATAAAATAACTAGGGCAGAAGGTATCTCCATTTTGTAGGTGAGGAAATTGAGGCTTGAGGGCTTATTTTGAAGTGGCATAATTGAACACTGGGTACAAGATGGTTGGGTAGTGAGGACAGTGGAAATGGGAGGGAGTCTCACAGAGCAGGGGTTGCTTAGTGAGGACCCATGCTGAATGAGAATTTGTAGGAAATAAGAAGATAGTCTAGGACACATGTCAGAACCTTAAAAACAGAATTATCTGACTGTCGGATACAGCCACGATCATTTGCCTGTTGGATACAGAGCTGTGGCAAGACCATGACAATGCTGAAATTTTTAGAAGTCTTTATTGGGCTATAACAAGTGAGCAAAATAAAATTTTATAGTTTAAATGCTGGGCTAAAGAAAAAAACAACTGGCTTCACGCCTGTGGCTCAAGTGGCTAAGGCTCCAGCCACATACACCTAAGGTGGCGCGTTCAAATCCAGCCCGGACCCGCCAAACAACAATGACAGCTGCAACCAAAAATTAGCCCAGGTGTTGTGATGGGCGCCTGTGGTCCCAGCTACTTGGGAGGCTGAGGCAGGAGACTCACTTGAGTGCAGGAGTTGGAGGTTGCTGTGAGCTGTGAAGCCACAGCATT
>NW_003852567.1:575652-587662 GCF_000181295.1 Otolemur garnettii
AAAAAAAAAAAAAAAAGAGGAAATGTCCTGAAATGTAAACACAGGTTGTCTACAGATGGAATGACTCCCCCCACCCCCGTCCTTCTACCTGGGATCATCTCCAAATTTTCACCTTTCATAATCAAGAAGAAAAATAATTTTAAAAGAAGATAATTAGGCCAGGCAAAGTAGATCACACCTGTAATCTTAGCACTCTGGGAGTCTGAGGCAGGAGGATTCCTTGAGGTCAGGAGTTTGAGACCAGAATGAACAAGAATGAGACCCCATCTCTACTAAAATTAGAGAAAATTAGCCAGGCATTGTGGTGGGCCCCTATAGTCCCAGTTACTCAGAAAACTGAGGCAGGAGTTATCACTTGAGCCCAGGAGTTTGAGGTTGCTGTGGGCTACACTGAGGCCATGGCACTCTAACTGGGCAACAGAGTAAGACTGTCTCACAAAAAAAGAAAAAGAAGAAAGTTATCCCCAATAGTCTGTGCCCATCATTTGGGGAGTGGGAAGTGGGAGTACAGGATGTAGGCCAGGAAACCACAAATGGACCTTTCAACACTTCAGACAAAAGTTCCTAAGGTTTGAACCAAAACAATGGTAGCAAAGTTAGGTAAAAAAAAAAAAAGATGAGAAAGCCTCTTCTAAGGACAGTAAAGAAGAGAAATAAAAGCAGTCCTTCTCTTAAGCTGGGGCAAGTAGGAAGATGAAGAGAACTTGAACTACAGAGAAATTAAGAGGTTTGGAAGCAAAGGTAATGGGTTCTTGAAACATTTAATGGGAGGGCAGGGCTGGGTGTCAGAGAGAGGCAGGCGACTGCAGCCTATGAGGCAATGCCCACCCACCCCCTTGCACTCACACTGCCTCTTGCTCCTCAGGTACTTGCAGTGGTGGTACCGGAAGACTCAGGTGGAAAAGAAGGCGCCTTTCATTGACATGATCAACTGTGTACCCCTGAGACAAATCTATGGTAAGACTGACCCCAGTTCCTCCCTGCTTAGAGAGGATGTCACCTCTGAGTCTGCCACAGAATTAGGCTGACTTCCAGCTTATGCAAACTGCACTGTTCTATCCCCTAGGTTTTTAGAGGAACCAATCTTTAGTTTGGAAAGAGAGAATGAGGCTTGCTTTCCTCTCTCTATACCTCACTAACTATACTGATCCTCTCTCTAGGTTGTCCCTTGGGTGGCATTGGGGGAGGCACTATCACCCGTGGCTGGAGAGGCCAGTTCTGTCGTTGGCAGCTTAACCCTGGAATGTATCAGCACCGGACAGTCATCGCTGACCAAGTAAGAGCCAGGTGGTAGAAAGTCCCAGGACAGTGCCATCTCAGGCCAAGAAGGGCCCCTTGACTAGTGTAGGTGTGGCTGTTACATGCATATATGAGTCAATCCAATAAGCACTGTCAGGATGCATTTTCTGTGCCAGTCTTGTGCTAGGATGTACTATAGGAATAAGACACCACAGAGCACATGTTCCTTGAAAGAGTAAACAGCCTTGATATTTCTCCAGAAAATGCTTCCTGCCTGCCTCACTGCCCCAACTCTACTAGCAGAGCCAGTCTCCAGCCACAGGGAGTGCAAAGAATTCCCAGATCATTTATCCTAGCTGAAAGAATATTTGAGGGCCAGGTGCTATGGTTCACGGCTGTAATCCTAGCACTCTAGGGGGCTGAGGCAGATGGATTGCCTGAGCTCAGGACTTTGAGACCAGTCTGAGCAAAAGTGAGACCACTTCTCTAAAAATAGTCTATAGTCCAAGCTACTCAGGAGGCTGAGGCAAGAGGATTGCTTGAGCCCAAGAGTTTGTGGTTGCTGTGAGCTATGAGCCCATAGCACTATACTGAGGGTGACAAAGTGAGACACTATCTCAAAAAAAGAACATTTGGTAGGACTAGAAAGGAAAATAAAATCAAAAGTCTACAAACTTGTGGAGAAAAAAGATATATAGTACAACTACTCCTCACCGATTTGGGAGCCCTCACCCAAAGGTCAGCTCCTGTACTAATCACTCCTGTGAAGGTCTCTCTGGCTCAGGGCCTAAAAAGCTCCTCCTCTCCCAGGCTTAGATTTTCTTAGGTCTTAATCTTCTTCCCCTTTCTGAAGCTTTTCTTTTTCTCCTTCTGACCATATATCACATCTGGGTCTTATATTGCCAGAGTTATGTGGCCTACCTTTCATTATATCTGTCTGGTGACCTCCCCCTTTGAGTTGTCTACCAAGTCCCTCTTTCTGACCTAAGGGATGCCTCCTCCTTTCAGCTCATCCTCAAAGGAGAAATGAGTATTAGGTCTTAAGTCCAATTAATGACAATGCCCTTCAGGTTTATTTGCCCTGCCCAATTCCCCAAGATCATTCTTTGCCTCATCCATTAGGTATCCTGAAGGCAATGACTTCCAGAATCATGACTCTACAATTAAAAGAAATTATTGTACTTAACTTGTGGTAGGCACTGTGCTGGGCTTTTTTTTTTTTTTTTTGAGACAAGAGTCTCACTGTCACCCTCTGTAGAGTGATACGGTGTCACAACTCACAGCAACTTCCAACTCTTGGGCTTAAGCAATTTTCTTGCCTTAGCCTCTCAACTAGGGACTAAAGGTGCCCACCACAACACTTGGCTATTTTTTGTTGTAGTTGTCATTGTTGTCTAGCTGGCCTGGACCAGGTTCGAACCTACCTGCCTCAGTGTATGTGGCTGGTGCCCACGAGCGCCGAGCCTGTACTCTACTCTTGATAGGTTGCTGTGAGCTGTGATGCTACAGCACTCTACAGAGGGTGACGTTGAGACTCTGTCTCAAAAAAAAATTAATATTAAAAAAAGCCTACAAAGGCAATTACCATCACTATGCTCATTTTACAGATGAGGAAACTAAGATCCAAGAGGTTTAATAACATGCCCAAGGTCACATAGTTGGTAAATGGAAAGGTTGGGATTCAAGAATCTGTTTTCTCGGCTTTGCACCTGTGGCTCAAGTGGCTAAGGCACCAGCCACATACACCCAAGGTGGCGGGTTTGAATCCAGCCCGGGCCCACCAAACAACAATGACGGCTGCAACCAAAAAATAGCCGGACATTGTGGCAGGCACCTGTGGTCCCAGTTACTTGGGAGGCTGAGGCAGGAGACTTGCTTGAGCCCAGGAGTTGGAGGTTGCTGTGAGCTGTTATGCTACAGCACTCTACACAGGGAGACAGTTTGAGGCTCTGTCTCAAAAAAAAAGAATCTGTTTTCTCTGTGATGAAGAACCTATCATCTCAACCATTATGCGCTGTTCTGACAAAATGAAAAATTACTTTATATAATTGTCCCTTGGTATCTGTGAGGGTTTGGATCCATTGCCTTCCACAGATTCCATAATCCAAGGATGCTCAGTCTCTGATATAAAATGGCATAGTGTTTGCAAATAACTTATACACATCCTCTCATATACTTCAAATCATTTCTAGATTACTTAATAAATAGTTATTATACTTTGTTATACTAATAGTTGTTATACTATGCCAGAAAAAAGTCTATGCATGTTCAGTATAGACAAAAGTTTTTCCTCTGAATATTTCAATCTGCAGTTGGTTGAATCCACAGATGCAGAACCCATAGATACAGAGGGTTGATTGGATATAGTGAAAATTTCAGGCAGAGTTTGAACTAAAGGAAGAAGTATTAATTCCTTAAAGCTTCTGCCCTTGAGGAGCTTAAATTTTTACTGAGGAAATAAGATTTAAAGGAAACAGACTATTGAGACCACATCAGTGCTAAAATGAGAGGAATGGATAGTGTAGTGAAAAAAAGGGACAGTGTCGCAAACTTTGCTCATTCGCTCCACACACACCAACTCTGGAAAGGGGGTACATTAATGAACTAAAAGGGTCTCTACCCTCAAAAGCACAATCAGCATAAATAAATAGGTTATAAAAAAGCGTAAATAAATATGTTATAACATACAGCAAATGCTAGAATAGAGAACTAGGAAGACATATAATAACTCACTGCTGGAAGCAGAAGAGGAGGAGATGGAATTTGACCTAGACCTGGAAGGATGAGGTATCTTATCAGATGGAGAATAAGAAGGAGCAAAGACATGGAGGAGGGAACCTAGTATGCTTAATGAACAATGAATATTTTATATGACCAAAATATAGGTGGTTGACCAGGTAATCAATCTGATGGGCAGGGAGAGGCCAGATCAAAAAGGGCCTTGAAAACCAGTTAAGAATTTAGACTTTAGGCTAAAGGCCACGGGGAGTCACCAAAACATTAAAAGCAGAAACTGGCTCAGCGCCTGTGGCTCAAGCAGCTAAGGTGCCAGCCACATACACCTAAGGTGGCGAGTTCGAATCCAGCCCGGACCCGCAAAACAACAATAATGGCTGCAACCAAAAAATAGCCGGGCGTTGTGGCAAGCGCCTGTAGTGCCAGCTACTTGGGAGGCAGAGGCAGGAGACTCGCTTGAGCCCAGGAGTTGGAGGTTGCTGTGAGCAGTGAAGACATGGCACTCTACCCAGGGGCTCAGCTTGAGGCTCTGTCTCAAAAAAAAAAAAAGCAGAAACTGACATATTTTGATTTATCTATAAAAAAAGATCATTCGTATACCCAGATGAGCATGGGCAAAGGAAAAGCAGAGATGGTATGGACCTAGATTACGGTGCTAAGGCCCCAGTAGTGGAGAAAGGAGAGGAAGCCTGGGGGGCAGATGGTGGGGAGGCAGCAAGAGTTGGTGGTGCTACTGAGCCTGGGGTATAACTTGATGCTGGTGGTGTGCTGGTAAATTGTAGGCTCTGGAAGGGCAGGAACTGCTTTGAAGGGATGGAGACTTAGTTTGCGGTGCCTGCAGATTACCCCATTCCAGCCTATATCCCCACAACTAAGTTCACAGTGTGCCTACGTCGGAAAGGTCAGACTGTTTACCAGCAAGTCTTGTCCCTGGAGTGCCCAAGTGTCCTGCGCAGCTGGAACTGGGGCCTGTGTGGATACTTTGCTTTCTACCATGCTCTCTATCCCCGAGCCTGGACTGTCTATCAGCTTCCTGGCCAGAATGTCACCCTCACCTGCCGCCAGATCACACCAATCTTGCCCCATGACTACCAGGTGAGGCTAACTTCTGTTTCCTCCACTGCTCTCCATGGCCCTCCCTTTCCTGGGATTTGCCTCTGCTGAAAATTGACCTATGAAAGGGAGGAGGTTGGAAACATAAACATCACACTGGCTTCCCAGGACCACCACCCTGTTGGCTTCTATGGCCCCTTTCCTGGGGACTTTGGGAGATGAAAGTAGAGAATAGAGTATGTTGGGGAGTATTTGAATCAGATCCTCTATACCCAGGACTGATCCTAGGGAGTGGGCCAGGAAGGGCTATACTGGAACCATCTGAGTCCAATCTTTTGCCCCCAGGACAGCAGCCTGCCTGTAGGAGTCTTTGTGTGGGATGTGGAAAATGAAGGGGATGAAGCTCTGGATGTGTCC
Source organism: Otolemur garnettii (assembly GCF_000181295.1). Taxonomy (NCBI): domain Eukaryota; kingdom Metazoa; phylum Chordata; class Mammalia; order Primates; family Galagidae; genus Otolemur; species Otolemur garnettii. The sequence goes on from NW_003852567.1 coordinate 581,098, forward strand.
ATCATGTTCTCCATGCGGAATGGACTTGGAGGTGGAGATGATGCCCCAGGGGGGTTGTGGAATGAGCCCTTCTGTCTGGAGCGTGATGGGGAGACTGTGCAGGGACTGCTGCTACATCATCCAACCCTTCCAAATCCCTACACAATGGCTGTGGCTGCACGATGCACGGTAATGGAAGAGCCTGCCCCAAACCTTAGTGCCTAACAGCTACCCTCAGCCTGGCCCCCGAATCCATCATTACCCCATCATGGTCTCTTCATTTCTATAACTCCTACCCTCATCACATCCCTTAAATCTCTGGAACTAGATATGAGAGTATTTAAGAGGAGCTGGAGGCCTAGTCAGAATCCAGTGTACTGTGGAGCTTGCTCTCACAGAGTCTTTGGCCCCTCAACAGGCAGATACCACGGTAACCCACATCACAGCCTTTGACCCTGACAGCACTGGGCAGCAGGTGTGGCAGGATCTACTTCAGGATGGACAGCTGGACTCCCCCGCTGGTGATGGGGGGTCTGCCAGGGAGATGGTGGGAAGAGAGATTATCCCTGACTTGGGAGCAAGGGTGGGAAGCCTGGTAATAAATGGACTTTGTTCTCATGTTAGGGATCCCTGTCCCTGGGGTTAAAGCAGGGGCCTGTGCTGATTCTTCTTGTATATCTTTCAGGCCAAAGCGCCCCCTCACAGAAAGGAGTAGGTGTTGCTGGGGCTGTATGTGTTTCAGGCAAGCTGCCACCTCAAGGCCAGTGTCGCCTGGAGTTTTCACTGGCTTGGGACATGCCAAAGATCATGTTTGGAGCTAAAGGCCAAGTCCATTATAGGTAAGGGGACCAAGAAAGTATCAGGATCCCAGGCACTGGGGCTTACACCAGGGCACCCAGGCCGTCCTGGAGCTTACATTCTTTATCCTTCCCCTTTCTTCCCACCCCAGGCGGTACACAAGGTTCTTTGGCCAGGATGGTAATGCAGCACCTGCCCTCAGCCACTATGCACTGTGCCGATATGCAGACTGGGAAGAAAGGATCTCAGCTTGGCAGAGCCCAGTATTGGACGACAGGTGCCAATGGGGCCCATCTCATGCTTTTATCCCAAGCATTAACACTCCAAATGGGACTCCTTAAATCACTCTTCCACCTACGAAAGTCAGTAGATTCACTTAGTGCTCCCACTCTACTGAACCCTAGGATCCTCTCTATCCTTGGAGGTCCACATTCATTACACCATTCCCTCCTAACTCCCCAGATCCTTGCCTGCGTGGTATAAATCTGCATTGTTCAATGAACTGTACTTCCTGGCTGATGGAGGCACCGTATGGCTCGAAGTTCGTGAGGACTCTATATCAGAAGAGCTGGGAGGGGGCATGTGTCAGCTCCACCCCATGCTACGAGACTATGGTCGATTTGGCTACCTTGAGGGTATGGGCTGCGGGTGGGCTGTGGCAGTTAGTGCCTTACCACAATGCAGGATGATGGATTTTGCCTACCCCAGTATATTGGTTGGGATTAAGGGCATAAGTGGTGGGTCTGGACTGGTAACAGTGTTCCACCTCCAACTCTAGAGATAAACTAGGGAGGGGCTATGAAAGAGAAGGAATTCTACCAACAGTGTGCCTCCTTCATTCCTCCAGGCCAGGAGTATCGCATGTACAATACATATGACGTCCACTTTTATGCTTCCTTTGCCCTTATCATGCTCTGGCCTAAACTCGAGCTCAGCCTACAGTATGACATGGGTGAGGTTCTCTTTTGTGCTATATCTGCCTTCTTTAGCTACTCCTGAACCTTTGTGATCCCTCTGATTGTCTCTTCCTCCCCTTTCCCTCCAATCTGCATCCTGTTTAATTTGTTCCCAAGGTCTCACACACACAGCTCTGTGCCCCACCCCATGTCTACCCATTCCCTGCTTCTCTTGTGTTTCTGCTCCCTTAGCTCTAGCCACTCTCAGGGAGGACCTGACACGGCGACGGTACCTGATGAATGGGGTGGTAGCACCTGTAAAAAGGAGGAATGTCATCCCTCATGACATTGGGGACCCAGGTAAGTCCACCCCAAGGTCAGCTTCCCTTCTTCATCTTCTGCACCATCTACCCTATCCACCAATACAAATGAACCAGGTCCCCTTCCCTCCTACAGATGACGAGCCATGGCTCCGGGTCAATGCATATTTGATCCACGATACTGCTGACTGGAAGGACCTGAACCTGAAGTTTGTGCTGCAGGTTTATCGGGACTATTACCTGACGGGTGACCAAGGCTTCCTGAAGGACATGTGGCCTGTGTGTCTAGTAAGGATGCATGTGCAGTGTGCAGAGGCATGGATGGTATTTGGAGACAGCCCAGTTGGCTGCTGTCTTTCCTTGGTACCTAGGTCTTCAGCATTATCTTTGTCCCTCTCTAGGCTGTGATGGAGTCTGAAATGAAGTTTGATAAGGACCATGATGGACTAATTGAGAATGGAGGCTATGCAGACCAGACCTATGATGCATGGGTCACCACAGGCCCCAGGTTGGAGGATAGGGGTTTCCAGGAGGCGTAAGGTGGGGAATTGGGCACCAAGAGATTGTAGGGCTCAGGAAAGAATGACCTATCGTCTATTATACTGCATGGGAGTGGCTGGAGCTACCAGTCTGACACCTAACCTATGTCTCTGACCAGTGCTTACTGTGGAGGGCTGTGGCTGGCAGCTGTGGCTGTGATGGTTCAGATGGCCGCTCTGTGTGGGGCACAGGATCTGCAGGACAAGTTTTCGTCCATCCTCAGACAGGGTCAAGAAGCCTATGAGAGACTGCTATGGAATGGTGAGATAGGAGAACCTAAAGAGTCTTAAGGCAGCTGTGGGGGCACCAAGACTCTTATTTTGCCCTTCTTATACTCCAGGCCGCTATTACAACTATGATAGCAGCTCTCAGCCTCAGTCTCGTAGTATCATGTCTGACCAGTGTGCTGGACAGTGGTTCCTGAAGGCCTGTGGCCTAGGAGAAGGAGACACTGAGGTAAGAGAGACTAGAAGGAACCAGAGAGAAAGGTTGGATTTCCTTAGAGGTGGGAAGCAAGAGTAAGACATGCTGTACCTGCCCTTTTCCCTCCAGGTGTTTCCTACCCAACATGTGGTCCGCGCCCTCCAAACTATCTATGAACTCAATGTCCAAGCCTTTGCAGGAGGAGCCATGGGGGCTGTGAATGGGATGCAGCCCCATGGCGTCCCTGACAGATCCAGCGTACAGTCTGATGAAGTCTGGGTGGGTGTGGTCTATGGGCTAGCAGCCACCATGATCCAAGAGGTAATGTACTTGCTTCCCTATCTGCACCTTGGCCCAGAAAACTTCTTTAGCCACCTAACAAACTTCTTCAAGGCATAACCAATGCCATCTTATCCATGCATAAAACCTCCCGCTTTCCCTGGTATCCATTCTAACCCATGCCTTCAGGTTTCTTCAGATAATTGAGGAGCTCCCTGAGGGCACAGACTCTACTGTCTCCATCTATCCAGCTGAAGTGGCTATTTAGGGGATGCCAAGTTGTACATATGACTGCCATCTTTCTCCACAGGGTCTGACTTGGGAGGGCTTCCGGACAGCTGAAGGCTGCTACCGTACCGTGTGGGAGCGCCTAGGCCTGGCCTTCCAAACGCCAGAGGCATACTGCCAGCAGCGGGTGTTCCGTTCATTGGCCTATATGCGGCCACTAAGCATCTGGGCCATGCAGCTGGCCCTACAACAGCAGCAGCACAAAAAGGCCTCCAGCCCAATAGTCAAACAAGGCACAGGACTAAGCACAGAGCCTACATGTGGACCAAAGGAAGCCATGGCAAACTTGAACCCAGAGTGAGGCCTCTGAACTGTGAGATAGAAGCACTAACAGCCCAGCCTCTAGCCTGGCCTTTACTCCCCTCCAGCCACTCCCCCCACCAAGCCTCCTGCAACCCTGAGCCATCAGGACAATCAGACTCCCGTCCCTTCTCCCTACTCAACTGTGCCAGTAAAAGGGGGTTGAGGGTGACCCAGGTATCACTTATTTATTTCTTTCCTCACCTCTTCCCTCAGTGCATGAAATGTTCAGGGAGGTCGGTCCATCTCCCCAGACCCATTCATGGCGTGACAGATACATGGGTACAAATAAATAAACCAGAACGCCAATTAAGTGCAATGTGTTTGAGCCCTCAGGTTTCCTAATGGCACAGGAGCTGAGGCCAGCTCTCTCTCCTTTTTTTGGACACAGAATAATGCTCTTGCTGCATTCTTTCCGTTTCCTCACATCTAACTTGAGTATCTACTCTGCAGGATCACAGAAGAGGAGTTATGGGTAGGGAACCATCCCTCCTTTCTTGTAAGATTTGCCTGCAAGGGAAGGATGAGACTTGGGTGAGGGGGCCCTGAGAAGAGAAATGGCCACTTCAGGGGAGGTTCTGCATTAGGCGCCTGCAGCATGTAGTACAGGAGACAGGAAGAGTTGTCAGGGGCATGGAGTACATGGCCTGAGCTGTTCAGCCCCTGGTTTTTCCTGTCCTTTGGCACCTCTGACCGCAGGGCAGGCAGCTCCAGCTGGTAAGCATCCTCACTGGCAAGGGCACGAAGCTGGTGGGACAACACTGAGAGACAAAGAATCTTGAGAGGCCAGCCCAGGCCTTTCCCCTAGCCCTGGTCTTAGAAAGCCTTGAGCTTCTTACCTCCATGCTTAGCTGGCAGGCTCCCTGTGTCAGAGAAGTACATAGCAGGTATAAGGAGGAGGCAGAAGGAGAGAAGCAGGAACTAAAGCACAAGGAAAAGGAGATAAAGAAGAGCTCTGGATTGCATCCCTATCCTCACTGCCTGAGAAAAAGTCTCTCTTCCCATTGCCATCCTCACCAAGACACAAGTGCTCTTGCTGCTGGTTCTGTTGGATGTCTCAGTCTCTACAGCCTGTAGTTTCCTCAATTGACCTAGAAGAAACCTAGAGGAAGAGAGGGAACAGAGGTGAGCACCCCCTGGCCTGGTACCCTAAGACACAAACTCCTGTTAAGGCTATCTCCACCATCTCTATACTGGATTCTCTAATTTTTATTCTAGTTTTGCAAATGACTTCTTCCTCTGGACAAAACACCTGAAGTTCCTCATTAAAACAAAAAAGCAAACAAAGGCTCGGTGCCTGTGGCTCAAGAGGCTAAGGCACCAGCCACATACACCAGAGCTGGCGAGTTTGAATCCAGCCCAGGCCTACCAAACAACAGTGACAACTACAACCAAAAAACAGCCAGGCATTGTGGTGGGCACCTGTAGTCCCAGCTACTTGGGAGGTGGAGGCAAGAGAATCATTTAAGTCCAGGAGTTGGAGGTTGCTGTGAGCTGTGATGCCAGGGCACTCTACCCAGGGCAACAGCTTGAGGCTCTGTCACAAAAAAAACCCCAAAAAACCAGAAAGCTTTTCTCCCCTGACTTACACAATCATTTGCAAATATCCTCAAAAGTTCTCCATCACCCAATCAGCCACACACATGACCCTCATAGGCATTCTTTATATTCTCTACTTTCTTGCCTAATTCATCTGTATGAGGGTTCCAGCCAAATAAGACAGGTTGTGTTCTCTGCCTGGAATGCTTTCCCCATCCAATCCCATCCCCTAGGATCCCAACTACTATCAAATACTACCTACCTCATGTCACCTTTCTTACTCTCCTTTTCTCTTTCTTGGTGCTTATCTTTAGCTACTTATTCCCCATGCCTGTGAGCTTCTTAGAATCAGACCTAGTCAAGGCCAAACACTAGACCTGGCATTTGGGAGCTGCCTAGTTAGAAGCCAAGTGTAGAGTGCGAGAAGCAATAAGAAAGCATCAGGTGTGGGGGAGGGGGATAGAAAAGGAATGGTTTAGAGGGTTGCTTACAAATTCTGTTCCTGCAGGACTTGTGCTTTATTCTGAAGCTCTAGATTCCGGGCTGTGCATTTCAAGACTCTGAGGGAAATAACAAGGATCTGGAGTTATGCCTTCTACCCTCCCCTAAAAACCTAACACTCCCAACTATTTCTATTGCTCCTGTCCATGTCCTCCCTTTTTACCTGCTCTCTAAACCCCCAACATACACCTTCTTCCTGCCACTCTCTCGAGCAGACTTTTTGTTCTGAATCTTCCTCCACACTCGTTTCAGAAGTTGTTCTTCCATCTAAGAAAAGACAAGGAAGGGGGATACCATCAGAGGCCTTAGACCAAGAAGTTGAAAGGCAAGTGAGTTCAATCTTCTTCACAATGCAAGACTCTTCGAAAGCTTTCTGGGCCAACAGGCATTCAACTTCTGTCTGGAGGTTTCCAAGGACCAGGTGTTAAGACTTTCACACACCAGACCACTTTCAACGTTATTATTAATTAGAAAAATGTGGGCGGCGCCTGTGGCTCAGTGAGTAGGGCGCTGGCCCCATATACTGAGGGTAGCGGGTTCGGACCCAGCCCTGGCCAAACCAACAAAAAAATAGGCGAGCATTATGGTGGGCGTCTATAGTCCCAGATACTCCCAAGGCTGACACAAGAGAATTGCCTAAGCCCAAAGCTGGAGGTTGCTGTGAGCTGTGATACCAAGGGCGACAAGACTCTGTCTCTTAAA
>NW_003852567.1:588223-622791 GCF_000181295.1 Otolemur garnettii
CACTGCTCACAGCAACCTCCAACTCCTGGGCTCAAGTGAGTCTCCTGCCTCCACCTCCCAAGTAGCTGGGACCACAGGTGCCTGCCACAACACCCGGCTATTTTTTGGTTGCAGCCATTATTGTTGTTTGGTGGGTCTGGGCTGAATTTGAACCCACCACCTTAGGCGTATGTGGCTGGTGCCTTAGCCACATGAGCCACAGGCGCCGAGCCATAGTCACTGACTTCTAAAAGCAATACCTCTATTGCCACAAGCTTCCAAATCCCATTCACTTTCCTAGTAGCCATATTCACAACTGCTGACTCATCTTGGACATTTAACAGATTAAAATTCCTGTAATCTTAGCTGGACATCGTGGCAGGCACCTGTAGTCCCAGCTACTCAGGAGGCTGAGGCAAGAGAAATTGCTTAAGCCCAAGAGTTTGAGGTTGCTGTGAGCTGTGACCCCACAGCACTTTACCGATGGTGACATAGTGAGACTCTGTCTCTAAAAAAAAATTCCTGTAATCTTTCTGTCAATTGATTTCATCATAGTATTGAAATACTTTGTGAAGTTGCCACTCCTTGCTTGAAGCTTAAATCTCAGGATTTTGCATTTATTCTTGTTGCACTGTTTAGTCCAGCCTTGTTGAGTTTTCTAAAATAATTCAACCATTCAGCAAGAGGTGGATTATCATGAAGCCAATGAAGTATCAGGGCCCATCATTTGCACAGTCCTTTCTCAGGCCTTATACTAATGTTGCACTGACAACTTTGAATTCATTATCCTTAAAGAGAACATCAAAATTTGTATAAGCCCAACAAAACCAGGATCCACCCTTGCATCTTGGCATATTAGCTACCTGCCCCCACTTTCTATTAGCAATGAATTTGCTAAATTTTTCACCTGTGTCCTTCAAATTATTGACATAAAATTAACAGAACTGGCCTACTTGAGACTCAATCCTTCCTCAGCCTTTGCTTCACCAACGGGAGCCGTACCTTAGTGAGAGAAGTGTCCCAGGCAGAGTAAGCCCATCATTCTCCAGCACCCTCTTTTCCTCATCTGTCATTATCTGTCTAGCAATGTTCTAGGGGTCGTAAGGCAGCAGAGTAGCAAGCGGATGTCAGAGAATGGGGAATCCTGCCCCCATCAGAGCAACCTGAGAAAAATCTTCCTGAAAATTAAGTCACATACCTGCTCCAGCGGCTCCTCCACTCGCAGTGGAATCGTCTGGGCCCCCTGCCTTCCACAGCTCCCGCTGCCTGCAAAAGGAAGGTATGAATAGCCCGGCTCATGAACCCATTCCTTTCCACGAACTTTGCTTATTTCAGAACCACCTAGATCCGTGGAGTCATGTTCGTGTGGGCGGGAGTACGTGATCATGGTGGACAGGGCAGGGGCTGGAAAAGCTGAGGACGTTCAACGATGCTGGGGGACTCAGCAGCGAGCTCAGCAAATCCTCTACGTCCCCGTCGCTCGGCCCCTGAACAGGGTTCAAATCAACAGGCCTTGACTTATCACCATCCCCAGCCTCATGGACGTCGCACGCCCCCCACCAATCAGAACCCCCACCCACCTCAGAAAGCCGCAAGTCCTAGGGCAGTGGCGCCTCCACAGTCACGGTCCACAAGTCTCGGCTTTCCTCTAGCAGGAAGTCCAGTGTGCCCTGGTCATCGGGGTCCAACGCCAGCTCCATTTGGGACATTTACGGACAGGATGGACAGAAGTACAAGGTTTACCCCTCCGCCCGACTCCTAGCGCCGAGGCCCAGGCACGACCCTCAGTCCCATAGTCCGGCTCCCCCACCTGTCACTGCCCCTCTTCCGCCAGGCTTCCCCTCTGAGGGCCAGGGTCGCTCTCAAGTCGGACCTGCCTCCCAGACTCAATGCTCCACAGCTTCCAACGCAACAAAAGGGACGCACCCGACCCCACAGCATTTTGGGACCTGCAGTTCCCTCCGACTCGGAAGTGGCTTTGGGGCCAGGCCACGTCCTGGGGCCTATGCAAATATAAGGGACGTCCCCGCTGCCTCCTCACAACCTGGGGGCGGGGATTCAGGGGAGCCGGCTCCGCCTTCGCCTCAAGCCAGAAAAAGCAAGAATTAAAGAGTCTAAAAGGGAACTCGGGCGGTGTTCGGGCGTCGTCTCCGGATTGTGCCGCACCCTCGCTTCCTGCCGGGGAGGAGCTGCCGATCTTCGGCTGGCTCCCGAGCATCGAGAGCGGAGGCCAGAGTAGCTTCCTGCCGTGCCCGAGACCATAGAGTGTGGGCCCAGGGCGCCGCCCGCGGTGGGGGACGTTCCAGGGACGGAAGTGGCCGAAAGAGTGTCGAGGGAGGGCGAGGCCGGAGCCCGGGAGAGACCCGAGAAGAAGCGGGTTAGCGGGCCGGCGGGCGGGCACGGAGCCGGGCAGCGAAGGTAGGCCGGGCCGGGTGGAGCTCGAGCCCCCGGGTGGGGCCGCGGGCCCGGCCAGGGCGACGGGCTGGGCCCCCAACTGTCCTCAGTGCCCTGCTCGGGTCCTGTTAGAGAGGTCAGCATCCAGTGTGCCTCGACTTGGGCTCCGAGTGAAGTAGGGCGTCTTGCTGGTGATAGGCCCTTCCCGGGAGCAGTCTTCTGCCTGGCATAGGTTTGGGGGAGGGTGAGGAGTGGTGTGCCGGTGAGGCGCAGGGCGGGGATGTGCTTTGGTGTTAGGTGATAGCGGGCGTGTGGGTAGTAGGAAAACTTTGGGTGGGTTTGGAATTAGGTGGGGTTGAGTTAGGACTCGGGGGGTCGCTTTAGGAGTTGTAAAGCGGATTTGAGAGTTATTAGTGAGTCAGGTTCGTTTTGTGAGGGTAAGGTTTAGATTAAGGTCGTTTTGTTTTCTGGGATGGCCAGCATACGTCAAAATTAGAGTTCAGGGTCAGGTTAAGGATCAACAACAGGAATTAGGTTAAAAGCCTGTTTTAGGGATTAAAGAATGTTGGCATGGTCGGTATTCAAGATGAATAGTGAAAGAGTGAGGTAGGGATAAAGTTACAAATGAACTTTAGGCTTAGGGTTCAGCATTTAAGGGTTAAAGTCAGGGAATTTGGTGCTAAAGGTAAAACTTAGGGATCAGAAATTGGATATGGGTCTCTGCTAGGAAATGGATGAGTGTCAAAGCCAGTAGTAGGAATCCAGAAACAAATTAAGTCAGGATTAATGTTAGGAATTAGGAGTAACTCTAGGGGTTGTGTTTGAGTTCAGCATAGCTGACTTTGAGCAGGTAAAATTTGAGAGGTTGGCAGTTAGCTAAATTTTGTTTTGTGGGAGGTCTCTGTGTAGTCAGATGACTAATTTCAGGCCAGGGTTCTCAACTTCAGCTAGAATTGCAGGCAGCTAGAATTCCAGCTTTTTATTTCACTAAGCCTGAGGGTTTTGCTATATGGCCACACTAAGAAGGCAGGGATTGTAGACTCTGTTGTTTATGAAATGTGAGGTGAGGAATGGACCGTAACACAAGAGATGTGCGTGGCCTGGTCATAAGTGGGGGACTGCTTAGGGAAAAGGAGACTGGTGAGTAAGTGGAAAGCTAACCAAGGAAACACTGTTAACATGGGAGCAGGGGATGACTGAATCCCCTGAAAGTTTAGCCCCACTACCTCCCACTTCCTTTATTCTCTAGATATTAAGCCTTGCTGTCCAGTTCTCTTCCCTGACTCTGCATTTCACACCCTTCCTGCCTTCCCCCTTACTGAATGTTCTGCAGCCCTTTAAGTCTTTCCTGCTGTTCATCTTCATATTACCCTATGAATATCCTCTTCATATTATCTCATTTTTGCCTCTTCCACCCCTTAATTCATACATCCTACCTTAATTTACCTTCATCCAAATCTGAGCTTTCCCACATCTTCAAATACTCTCCTACTATTTTCACCCCATTCATATATCTATATACTACTATCTGGTCTTCTGCTGAGTACCATACTACCAGCCCCTGCTATGTGCCATCCCCTAGTTCTAAACCTCTTTTAATTTCTTGATCCAGTTATAGATCCCCTTCCCCCACTCCCCAAAGAAAAGAGGAAATGAGACCCAAAGAGGAAACTGGGTCTTGCTGATCCCACGCCCAGCCAAGCCACTGACCACACCCCCATTTCACTCCCAACTTGACCCAGCCACTGACCACAGCACTATTCCCTACTCAGCCATTCACCCAGCCATTCACCTCCCTTGCCCCCACCACACCCCAATTTCAGCTTTACTTAGAGCCTGACAGTGTCCCTTCAATTCCCCATACTTAGTCCAGCCGAATTTAGCCACTGACCACTACCCACTATGGCCCTGACCTGGCCTCTGACCTCACTCCATCATTCCCTTAGTCACCATCCATATAATCACTCCTCCCCTTCCTCCAGCCTGATCCAGTGACTAGTCACATATGTATTCTTTACCACCATAGTCAGTACTATTGTTAGCCTTTTTCTATACCCTGTCTTCTCCATTCCCAGCCTGATGTAGTCACTAACCCCACCCCATCTGCTGTTGTGTGGCTACTAATCATATACCCATCCCATTTGCCCCAGAACCTAACCAAATCCCCTAAACACAGCCTCACACTCACTGTTCTCAACCCACCCTGATCCTTTCCCCCTTTCCCAATTCCTTACCTAAACTTAAACTGCCCCAGCTACTAACTGGGTACTGAGAATAGGAAACTATGGTACTAGCCTGACTTTAAGCTCTGGTCCCAGAGGTTAACAGAACAGACCGTCATCAAGTCTTGTCAGTTCTACCTCTTAAAATTTCCTCTAAATGACCATTCCAACTCTGGCTTTGTTACCTCCTTAATATGTCTACTAATACTGTGTCCTTCTGACTAATTTCCAAGGTAACTGCCAGAATGGATTTCCTAAAAGCCAATTCTGATTATGTCCCTTTTCTGCTCAAAGACTCCCTTAGCATCTGTTGCCCTGCAGTAAGTAAAATTTCTCATACTCCTCTAGTCTTCTTCTGCCTTTCCATCCTAACCCTGACTTCCCCACCACTACTCCCTTGCAGGTACCCCGTGCTTCAACCAGCCTGCCTGCTAACTTCCCTGAATGCTTCTCCACGATTTCCTGCTTCTCCACCTTTGCTTATGCTATTCTCTCTGGCTGGACTGAATGGTACCCCTGACTCATCTCCGACTGGCTGGTGTAGTGGAGAGAGCTTGGGCTTTGGAGTCAGAGAGACCTGAATTTGGATCCTGGTTTCACAACTTATTATTTGGACAAGTACTTTGAACAAGTATCTAACTTCTTTGAGCCTCAGTTTCCTAATCTGTAAAAATGGAAATGATGACACCTACCTTGCAGGGTTGTTGTAAGGATTAAATGAAATTGTGTATATGATGCAATTGACATAGAGTCAATAAATGGCAGATGACTATTATTTCTTATTATCTTTATTTTTTAAAATTCTAACTTGAAATGATATCTTTCATAGAGACTTTTTCTTCCCCCTTACCTAACATAAAGAGATCTCTCCTTTGACCACACACTGGCCCTTATCACATCCTGCCCTCTATTGTAAGTCTGTATTTAGCTTATCTCCTCATCTCAGGGACTGAGAGCCCTTTGAAGGCAAAGGCTAGGTCTCACTGATTTCGTTCCCAACCACTGAAAGTTTGGCCCAGGGCCTTGTCCACAATAAGTCCTCAAGGAATGCTTGCTGGATTGAATGGAGGGCGAATGTCTAAAGGGAGGAGAAACATTGGAGGCGGGGCAGTGAAGCATGGGGTGTTTGTGATAGAGGGGTATTTGTGGGGAAGGTGTGTTTGTGGGAAGGAGTCCCTGCAAGAAGATAGTACAGTCCTGACAGGATCTGTGTACTGGCTGTGTGATTGAGATACTGTGTTTGTAGAGATGTAAGAGGTGTTTATAGAGGTAGCTTTGTAGGAGAGAACTCTGTGCAAGGCTGAGGTGCATTTGGGGAGAATGAGTGCATATAGGTGTGGAGGCGCTGTGTTGGGAGAAGTCAGGTCTAGCCCTTCAGCTGCCCAGTCCAGCCCTAAATGAGCCTCCAGCAGCCTGAGGCCGGATATGTCAGTCTCACCCACAAACCCTCCCCCCTCCCAGCGGTTGCAAACTCAGAGGCCAAATTTGGTAACAAGACTGAGTGTTACTCCCCCAACCCTCTTACATTGGGACTGTCTTTAGCTTTCTCTCTCCTTTTCCTCTCTAACTCCCTTTCTGCAGTTCCCTTTGTGGGTATCTGCTCTATGTAGTATATTCTTAAAGTACCCCAAATTCCTTAGCCCAGTACACTTACATTCCATTCCTTGCTGGGATTTGACCTCCTGTCCTCTATTCCCCCCCCTCCAATTGCCCAACTACTCTGGAATGCATCTCAGGAATGTATTGAGGGAGGAGTTCCCTGGGAGAGGGACATGGAGGGGTGTCACTGTTCCATAAAACATGAGGAAAGGGGAGCAAAGTTCTGAGGCCAGAGCAGGAACTGGATCTCGGCTACCCACATTTCCAGGGGCCTTGTTCTTTGCTACCACTAGCCCCCAATTCACTGATCAGTTCCTTGCCTCCCATCACCCTCTCACAGCTATGTGGACATCCTCTCAGGACCAGCTTGGAAGTAAGGGAGGAGGCATGACTCAACTCCCTTATCGGGGTCTCACCAAAGACTTCCGTGCTTGAGGAATAAGGGGGTGTCCATATGTCCGGAGGAAATGGGGAGAGACATCCAATTTCAGCTTAAGGTGAAGGGTCCTTTCAGTCCTGCTGTCAGCTCTTTGGACTCTTCCAGCCTCTTTGGCCCTCCGGCCATCATTCTTTCGTGGTTGGCAACCCCACGGTCAGGTCTGTTCAGCTGTTGGAAGAAATGTTTCAGTAATGGGGAGGGGACAAAGCTTACTGAAGAAACTGGGAGGGTCCTCTCTTGTTTGGGAGTAAAGATAGAGAACGAGCTGTAGTTCTTCTCTTTTGAGGCTGTATACTATTTCTAAGGTCAGCAGTGGTCTATCAGCCACAGGATACACCTTTCCCCCGTCAGCCTCTTGTCTTCTGTTTCTACATAGATTTTCAGTTCCCCCCACACCATCTCTCCTAACCTCTTCACCCTGCACCCCTTCTTAACTTCTTTGCTTCTCAAATGCTTCAGTATCCTAATACCCCCGCCCCCGCCTTTGTTTACCAACATTTCTCCAGTGTCTCTTACTCCCTTGGGGCTTGCAGTTTGCCAGGAGGAGAATGGGTAGCCTGGGTTTGCTCATTCTATTAATTAAGAGGCATCCAGTCCCTGGACCACATTGGGGCACATCATCAGCTGCTGGGTAGAATTGTCCCTTTGCAGACTATTCACCACCTGCTGCCACCACTGGCTCCTCCAGCCCACAGAAGAGTGGTACCTGGAGGGTGAAGGAGGCAGGGTAGAACTAATGCCTGAAAATGCTGTCGGGGGAAGCAGCTGAGTTGGAGGGCAGAGTTTGAGACAGACTTGCTAAAAAGGAGCAAGCATGGGAGGAGTTGTAGTGAGGACTGAGTAGTGAGTTGGTGACTTTGAAGGAACAAAGGTGAGTTAGAAGGACTGGCCTCTTTCTCTGACCTGCCTTGAAACTTTTTCTTCTCCTCCCAGAGTCTATTTCCCCTTCTATAAAATTGAAGCATTAACTAGAAAACTTCTGTGATCCCTAAAAACTAGAAAATCAATTCTAGCTTGACTACCAGGGAAGCCAGATGTGGGGCTAGGCTGCTTTGGAAGGCTGCCAACAACTCAGGTTAGAGCAGTGGTTCTCAACCTTCCTCATGCTGCAGCCCTTTAATATAGTTCCTGTGGGTCACAACTGACAGGTTGAGAACTGCTGACTTAGAGGAAAGCTAGGGCAAGAGTGCACCTGGGTGGCTTGAACAGCCAATATTTGGTCTCCCTGCCAGCCTAGTCTTGTTTGCAGGCTTCAAGAATCCTTGGGAGTTATCTAATAATGTCTTCGTTTTGCAGAGAAGGAGGCTGAAGCTATGACAGGGAGGGTCACTGGATGAGTCAGGGCAGAGCTCTGAAAATCCCAGAGGGAAGAACCAGCAAGACACAGTAGGAGAAAAAGAGAGAAAATTACTGAACCAGGCAAAGAAGAGAACAAGGCAGGGACAGGGCTAGGAAAGGAAGTGAGCAGGGACAAGGAGCAAAAGAGACACTTGGAAGAATGAAGGGAGGTACAAATTCCAGTGCTGAGGGCAGGGTGGCATCCTCAGGTAACCCTGAATTTCAGGCCTGCTATTGTACCTTGTACACTTGCCTCTCACTCACATATTCAGAGGTGTCCAACCTGAGGACCCACTGTGTGCTGGTTTTGTGAGGACTTTTTTTGCTTATCTGTGGTGTCAGATATCACAAAAAGTATACATGCACTTTTTTTGCTTTTTACTGACGAGCTTTTCTTAGTGTTTGGATATTTAATATATGGTCCGGGACAATTAGTATTCTAATGTACGGCAGAGGAAAAAAGTTGGACACCTTATAAATGGTCAGAACTGGTCCTTTGATGTAAATAATCTTTCACTCTTAAAAATTCTTAAGACAAAAACAACCTTATTACTATCTGCTTTGGTGAGTCCCTTTCTAAGCACCCCTCCCTGCTTAGAGGGTCTCCACTATCTGGAAGGAGCTCTTCTTTTCCAGTGACAGTGTATTCTATATTCTAATGCCCTGATGACATGGGTCAGGTATAGCCAGGAGAGAGAGGAGAAGCTGCCATCATGGTTGCACTTTCGCTAAAGATCAGCATTGGGAATGTGGTGAAGACTATGCAATTTGAGCCGTCTACCATGGTGTATGACGCCTGCCGAATCATTCGGGAGCGGATCCCAGAGGCCCTGGCTGGCCCTCGTGAGTCTCACTACCTGGGTGGCTGGTGCGGGAGTCTTTACTCTCTTCTCCTTCCCATGTTCTCATCTTTAAGGGATTACCCCTCCATCTCCTATGGCTCCTCACCCGTGGGTCTATGCCCTATGATTCCCTCCTTCCCCTTTATGCCCAAGGTCTTGAGAGAAATAGTAAGGGTACAGCTGTTAAACTTCATAAGTCTAAAGTTATCCATCTTCTTTTAGCCAGTGACTTTGGGCTGTTTCTGTCAGATGATGACCCTAAAAAGGGTATTTGGCTGGAGGCTGGGAAAGCTTTGGATTACTACATGCTCCGAAATGGGGTGAGTATTACAAGGACCACCAGTATCAGCTTCCATCGGCTTCCCCTGGTTTCCCCCATTCAACCCCTATTTTCAGCACCTATATATATGGTCTCTTCCCCTCCCCCTGCTGTCTTTCCCTTATAGGCGGTCATAATCTGAATGAACCACCATACTCTTCCTTTAAATAATCCATTTCTCCTCTGACCATGCAAAAATGAAATAATACCCCTGCCTTAAAGCCGGCCCTATCTCCTTTTCCTGTCCCAATAGGACACTATGGAGTACAAGAAGAAACAGAGACCCCTAAAGATCCGTATGCTAGATGGCACTGTGAAGACTGTCATGGTAGATGACTCCAAGACTGTCACTGACATGCTCATGACCATCTGTGCCCGCATTGGTAAGGGGTCTCAGGAGGGCTGAGGGCCTGGGCCAAAGGCTTCTACTTTGCCAGAAGACGTGGATACAGTGCTTGGGAAGCTACCAACTTCCTCCCCACCCCCACACCCAGGCATCACCAACCATGACGAATATTCACTGGTCCGAGAGCTGATGGAGGAAAAAAAGGAGGAGGTGACAGGAACCTTACGAAAAGACAAGACACTGCTGCGAGATGAGAAGAAGATGGAAAAACTAAAGCAGAAACTACATACAGATGATGAGTGTAAGAACTGGGAAAAAGAGGGCTTTGGAAACTGGCCAGGTGGAAAGAGCAACCATTTGTGCATTATTTATTCAGTATCTGCTTTTGCCAGGTACTGTTTATACCCTGGGGATACATCTGTAATAAAACAAAGTCCTGTGCTCTTGGACTTATATTTTAGTGAGGGGAGGTAGGAGATGAAGAAATAAACAACAACTCAGAGACCAGCCAGCACAGGGATCATGGGGGTTTAGCACTGAGGGGACTGTCTCTGTCCCAGTGAACTGGCTGGACCACGGCCGGACACTGAGGGAACAGGGTGTGGAGGAGCATGAGACGCTGCTGCTGCGGAGGAAATTCTTCTATTCAGACCAGAATGTGGACTCCCGGGACCCTGTACAGCTGAACCTTCTTTATGTACAGGTATGCAGAGGACTTGGCTGGTGTGGGGCAGGTGACGGGGCAAAAGGACAGTGGAAGATATCCCTGTACCCACACACAACATTTGCCTCCTTTCCCTACGCTCTCCAGGCACGAGATGACATCCTGAATGGCTCCCACCCTGTCTCCTTTGACAAAGCCTGTGAGTTTGCTGGCTTCCAGTGCCAGATCCAGTTTGGGCCCCACAATGAGCAGAAGCACAAGGCTGGCTTCCTTGAGTGAGTCTCCCACATCCATACCCTACCAGAGCCCAGGACTCCCTGACATTGTGACCCCAGCAGGCCTGCCTCCATCCCAGGCCTTCTCCCCCTAATCCTCTTTATCAGGTACCTGGGTCTGCCTTATGCAGGTACTCATTTAGTTGCTGTCATCCATTTGTCTCCTCTCTGTATCCATGTGGGATATGAATGTAGTTCAGTATCTCTACCCCCTTGCCCCTGAAGCAAGCATATAACTTATTTTTGAGATTCTCTGAAGAATTTTGGTGCAGTAGCCACAGGGAAACAAGGCAAAATTATCCTGGATATGAACCATTAATTAGGCTTAAAAGTCTCACAAGTCTCACTCACTGATGTTTGTCAGAATGCGTAGAGTTCAGTGTGGCTTTCCGAGCTTCCTCAGTGCATGTCATCCTTCTAGGAAGCTCTTTCTCCTCTTGGTTCACTGAAATAGAGCTCTTGACCCTCTTTGCCTCAGGGCCTAATCCTCCAACTTCAAGTTGCCTCAGTCCCTTTCCCTGCAGCAAGAAACAGGTCACATTCAAGAGCTGATACTAAGTCACCTCTGCTTCAGAAGACAATCCTAACTCTATTCCCTCATTGTCTTCCTTCTCCCCAAAGATGACATGGTCCTAAACATTTCCTCACACCCCTAGGCCCACAGTTCATGGCCCACTTGTCCCCAATGCTGCCCACTACATGCTGACCCTCCCTTTTCTGGTATAGCCTGAAGGACTTCCTGCCCAAGGAGTATGTGAAGCAGAAGGGAGAGCGTAAGATCTTCCAGGTGAATGGGGGCAGGGGAGAGTGTCTGGGATGACCTGGGAGCTTTGCTGCTTAATCCTACTGACTAAGTGGACCCCTGCCTCCTCCCCATCTCCCTTACCCTGCTTTTTCTCACCAAGCTATCCTCCCACCTCTCTTGTGCCAAGAAAGCAAAAAACTTGGGCTTTTAGTCTCAGCTCCATCACTGCTTTTCCTGTGGAATTCAATCCAATGTTATTTTTTTTTCTTTACCTCTAATGTGGGATGACAGTACCTACCCTGTATAGGACTAATAGAATGACATAAGGTAGTATATCTGAAATTACTGTGAAAGTATAGTTTTTTCCCTGATGTAAGGTGTTACCTCCATTCATTGAATACTCAGTCCAAAGATATTATCACTGACCTTCTACTTCTGAACTATCTGTTCATGTGTCCAGAATGTCTGGAAGTTCCTAACTAGATCCCTTGAATCATCACTTCTGCATATCCCTGATCAGCCCCCATCCCATTGCCCTCTCATTTCTCATGTCTTGCACTCCTGAACCTTTCTTTACCTGTGTCCCCATAGTACTCATTATAGTTAATACCTCATCTTACTCTTTAGCTATGATCTTATTCCCATATTTTGCTAAATTCTTCCCCATTTCTTGCTTTAAGGCACACAAGAATTGTGGGCAGATGAGTGAGATCGAGGCCAAGGTCCGCTACGTGAAACTAGCCCGTTCCCTCAAGACTTATGGCGTCTCCTTTTTCCTGGTGAAGGTGGGTTACCTTCTCCCTACCCTCCTTATTTCCCACTCTTACTCTTTTCTATCTTTTTGAAAGTCTCTGACCCTGTTACATTTCTACCATTCCTAAGAGTCTCATTCTCTACCCTGCTCTAACTCTGTGCAAATCTGCCTGTTGTCAGTCTTCTGCCACCACCTCCCTTCCTACCTTTTGATTTCTGTTTTCCTGGATCGATCTGTGGGCATCCTAGTTTAGTCCTTGTGGCCGCTAGCATCCCTGTGTAGTCAAGAACTGATCTGATTGTTAGCTTCTTGTTTGACCTCTGACTTGTGACACCAGGACCAACCTCTGCCTCACAGGAAAAAATGAAAGGGAAGAACAAGCTAGTTCCCAGACTTTTGGGCATCACCAAGGAGTGTGTGATGCGAGTAGATGAGAAAACAAAGGAGGTGATCCAGGAATGGAACCTCACCAACATCAAACGCTGGGCTGCCTCTCCCAAGAGCTTCACCCTGGTGAGTCTGGGGCTGCCAACTGGAAGGTGTTTTGGGATTTTCAGAGAAGGGACAGCTGCAGAGGTCTTTCTCCTCCCTGGGCAAGAGTACACTGAACAGGACTCTAGAAAAAAAGAACTTTGGAACTATTGTAGAAATGGGAAGGTTAGAGTAGATGGAGAAACTTCCTCCTAGAGAGTGAGTGATTCTTAGTAAAAGAGATAATGGACTTACTTTTAAAAGTCAACAACACAAGCATAGCCAGCAAGCTGACATCACAGGTGGCACAATCACAGCTCACTGCAGCCTGGGTCAAGTGATCCTCCTGCCTTGAGAGACACATGCCTCTCAAGTAGCTGGGACTACAGGTACACACCACCACACCCAGCTAGTTTTTCCATTTCATGGGAATTCTTGGGAAGAAAAAAGAAAAAGATGATAGAAAAACATATCTCCCTCTTGCATAATATAGCATATTATAACCACTAAACAATAGTTTTTTCCCTCTGGCTTTATATACGTATTTCGGGATTATGAATTGAAAATTGATATCAACTGTATAAAATTCCCCAATGACAGAAATAGAAATTAGAATAAATGGTATTTTTTTATTTTGTATATTGGTGCCAACCTTCAAGTGTGATGATTTAAACATTATGTCCTTCCAATTTTATCACCATGGGAAAAGTAAAAGAAATTTCCCAAATGACATGTATTTGAAACTGTAGCATAAAGGCCCTTCCTCAGAAATAAAATACTTCCTACTATAAGGAAGAAATTAAAGAAGTAGGCAGTTAAAGAAAAATGGTTATCTTCCTAAGAGCTGTTGGCATGGGAAGGCACTCTCATCAGCTTGACCTTGGGCCTCTGTCTTACCCATTTCCATTCTGAGGAGACTCAGGCTTTCCTGCTAAGTCCCCACCTGTCACCCTAGGATTTCGGGGATTACCAAGATGGCTACTATTCAGTACAGACAACTGAAGGGGAACAGATTGCACAGCTCATTGCTGGCTACATTGATATCATCCTAAAGAAGGTGAGCTTCCTCCTTACCATCCCTTACCCTCTCCCCAAGCCAGGCATTTAGAAATGGGCACTCAGGTTCTGGAAAATGGCTGGTGGTAGAAAGAAAAGACCATCTTTTCCTTACCTGCCTCTTCTTTAACTGCCCCAACTCTCATTCTTTTTTCCTTCCTGCAGAAAAAAAGCAAGGATCATTTTGGGCTCGAAGGAGACGAGGAATCTACTATGTTGGAGGACTCAGTGTCCCCTAAAAAGTATGAAAGGAGTTGGGTTGGCTTCATACCTTGGGGGAAGGGAAAGCGAGGCTGGACTCCAAGGACTGCTAGAGGGTGGGGAATCCTCAGGATAGTTCTTGAACTTGTTGCAGGCTATTAATGAGACCTCACATACTATAACGGTAGTGTGACTGCGTCGGAGGGGGAGAGATGAGTCCACTGAATGCTCCACCATCTGCCCCCACTCTAGGTCAACGGTCCTTCAGCAGCAGTATAACCGGGTAGGGAAAGTGGAGCATGGCTCTGTGGCCCTGCCTGCCATCATGCGCTCTGGAGCCTCTGGTCCTGAGAATTTCCAGGTGGGCAGCATGCCCCCTGCCCAGCAGCAGATCACCAGTGGCCAGATGCACCGAGGACACATGCCTCCTTTGGTAAGAGTGTCCCCACTTAGCATAGTGCCTAGGCCCTCCACCCACCCTCAGCAGGGCCTAGCCTGGAGTTAGGCAGTCTTCTACCATGTTCCTATTTGTATTCCTGCCCCTAGGAATCTGATTCTGATTTTACCTTCTCTTTCCTCTAAATGTTTCTCCCTCCTCGTCTTTTAGACTTCAGCACAGCAGGCACTCACTGGAACCATTAACTCCAGCATGCAGGCTGTGCAGGCTGCCCAGGCTACCCTGGATGACTTTGACACTCTGCCCCCTCTTGGCCAGGATGCTGTGAGTATGAGATGGAGAAGATGCCAGTGGAACTGAAGCTGGGACTGTAGGTATGGGGGGGGTTAACTGAACCAGAACAGATCCTGAGGCTTTTTCCCCTTTTCTCTCAGGCCTCAAAGGCCTGGCGTAAGAATAAGATGGATGAATCAAAGCACGAGATCCACTCCCAAGTAGATGCCATTACAGCTGGTACTGCTTCCGTGGTGAATCTGACAGCAGGTAGGCCAGATGCCATCCTATGTGTGTGTCAAGAGGAGGGGGAGGCTCGGCGCCTGTGGCTCAGGTGGCTAAGGCGCCAGCCATGTATACCTAAGGTGGCAGGTTTGAATCCAGCCCAGTCCCACCAAAAACAACAATGATGGCTGCGACCAAAAAATAGCCAGGCGTTGTGGCGGGCGCCTGTGGGAGCTACTTGGGAGGCTGAGGCAGGAGGCTCACTGAGGGCAGGAATGGAGGTTGCTGTGAGCTATGGTGCCACGGCACTCTACCCAGGGCGACAGCTTGAGGCTCTGTCTCAAAAAAAAAAAAAAAAAGAGGAGAGGGAGTACAAGCATACGCAAGCATGCATGTGACTGGCTCTGTGCGTGACTGTACCTTGACTCATTATGGAAGGGGCTGTTGTATGTAGATCTCTCACTCGGGGCATGAGTGTGACTAATGGATGTGACAGTGTTCTTTCCTCAGCTCATCGTCTAGCCTGCTCTATCTCTGATGCTCCTCTTCTCCCTTTTCCCCTCAGGGGACCCTGCAGAGACAGACTATACTGCAGTGGGCTGTGCAGTCACCACAATCTCCTCCAACCTGACGGAGATGTCCCGTGGGGTCAAGCTACTAGCTGCTCTGCTGGAGGATGAAGGTGGCAGTGGCCGGCCCCTGTTGCAGGCAGCAAAGGGCCTTGCGGGGGCAGTGTCAGAACTGCTGCGCAGTGCCCAGCCAGCCAGTGCCGAGGTCAGGGACCATGGGATTGGGCTGAGGGTGGAAATGGGGTTTGAGCCCAAGGAGAAGGGACAGTCCAAGCTGCAGGATGGAAGTATGGGACCCATGGGCCTGCAAGACCCATAGCGGTTAGGCAGCTTCTGACTGGTGTTCACTCTCCACAGCCCCGTCAGAATCTGCTGCAAGCAGCTGGGAACGTGGGCCAGGCCAGTGGGGAGCTGTTGCAGCAAATTGGGGAAAGTGATACTGACCCCCAGTTCCAGGTTGGTGACTTACCCAACCCCCAGAACCCCAGATTCTAAGAAGTAAACTCTGATCTTGAATCCAACTCTTATTCCTGCTTCTATGAATTGACCCCTCAAAACCAACCTGAACCTCTGTTTCCAGGGAATGACACTGGGAACTTCCAATCTCTCTTTTAGGGGTGAGAATTCAGAATCCCTGAAACCAAACTTAACCTACCAGTGTACTCTTGGCCTTCACTGATAATATTCTTTAGCCCATTGTCATCTCTTCCCTGTCTTCCCCACACATAGCCCTTGCCCCAACTTGAAGACATTTCGACACCCCAGTGCTTTATACCATATCATCCCCCACCCCATGCCAGTTTCCTCAGCTGACTTTTCATCCTGGATTTCCCATGCAGATATGTGCACCCAGAGGGGCTGGGGTTCGATCTCCCCCCGATTCCCCTACGGTAACAGCCTCTGGCCTGGGCCTTCCCAGCTTTCTCCTCTCTGAGCTGCATACACTCGCTTCTGTATCTCTCCCCCAGCCTCCTGGGGGAGCAGAACTTGATGGGAGATGGGATGGGGAGGTCTGGCAAAGGCAAGGTTTGGGAAATGGGATCAGGTAGTGTAGTACAGGGACTTGTTCTCCAGGGTAACCACTTCCAAACCAAGATTGAGATGAAACAGGGAGAGGAAGCTGGTGGTGGGAGGGATCCCAAAAGGTACCTCCTCTCCCCGTCCCTTTGTCGTAGCACTAACCCTTCCTCCCCATCATCATCCGAGTGTATCTGCCTCGTGCCTTTCTCCATTTGGTGTAGGCTCTGTTTCTCTCGGTGTGGGTTTATTCTTTGGCGGGGATTCTGTCCTGCTGGGCTCTCAAGGCAGGGGCTTGGGTTGGTTCTGGTTGCTTTTGCATATACTGTCCTCTGATTGGAGTCAATGGGAATAATGAAGCAGCTTATGCCTCAGATAAGTGTCTGTAAATCCCAAGCCTGATCTCAGGTCACACTAACTGACGTTTTCTTATAGGACATGCTAATGCAACTGGCCAAAGCAGTGGCAAGTGCTGCAGCTGCCCTGGTCCTCAAGGCCAAGAGTGTGGCCCAGCGTACAGAGGATGCAGGGCTTCAGACCCAAGTTATTGCTGCAGCAACACAGTGTGCCCTGTCCACCTCCCAACTGGTGGCCTGTACCAAGGTGAGCCTCAAAGGTTGCTCTAGCCTATGCCAGGGGGTGATAATGCCACACATGTGCACTTCTCTTTTTATTCTTTGTCTTCAGAGGCATTATTACCCATCCTGATGGCTGTTGTGGGCACCCATTCCATCTCATGACTCCTTTCCCTTGCCCACATCTCTGACACTCAGTGTGCTCACAGGTGGTGGCACCTACAATCAGCTCGCCTGTCTGCCAAGAGCAGCTGGTAGAGGCCGGACGACTGGTGGCCAAAGCAGTGGAGGGCTGCGTGTCAGCTTCCCAGGCAGCTACAGAGGATGGGCAGCTGTTGCGAGGGGTAGGAGCAGCGGCCACAGCTGTCACTCAGGCCCTGAATGAGCTGCTGCAACACGTGAAGGCCCACGCCACTGGGGCTGGCCCTGCTGGCCGTTATGACCAGGCCACTGACACCATCCTTACCGTCACTGAGAACATCTTCAGCTCCATGGGTGATGCCGGTAAGGACACCCACCCCCAGGAAGGCAGAGAACCCTGGTGAGGTTCCTCAAGCCCACTGGACATTGCCTGGCAGACCCAATGACCTCACCCCTAAGGACTCTGCACATTGTGGCCTTAGCCACACAGCCAAAGACTCCTTGTTTAATGTCTGAAACCTCTACTTCCCCATCTGCAAAGCAGGAATTTAAGCCCTGCTCTGCCTTCCTTGGAATGTTTATACACAAAAATGTATGGGAGTGGTGTGATTAAGAGATCACCCCCTCATCCCTTACGTCTTCACAAAGAGTGTCTCATCTTCTCAAGACTATTCACTAAATATACTCCTTGGAGATTGTCCCTTCTCCCATAAGAACCCATGGGGGAATTTGTTTTCTAGATCCCAAACTCAGAAAAAACAGCCCCAAAGAAATCACTTGAAAGCTTTTGCCAGTCTCTTTATAACCCTGAAAGCCCCCGTCTACCTCTTGGAGACTGCTTTCCCCACTCTTGTCTCCAACCTGGTGCCCTCTCAGTGTCTCTGGCCTCCTCACCTGAATGTGCTCTGTGTTCTCAGGTGAGATGGTGCGACAGGCCCGCATCCTGGCCCAAGCCACCTCTGACCTTGTCAATGCCATTAAGGCTGACGCTGAGGGGGAGAGTGATCTGGAGAACTCACGCAAGCTCTTAAGTGCTGCCAAGATCCTGGCTGATGCCACAGCTAAGATGGTGGAAGCTGCCAAGGTACAAAGCCACTGTGCATGTCCCCAGACCCGGCCCAGTAGGGAAGTAAAGAGGTCCAGATGAGGTCCACCCTCATCTCATAGGAGAGACCCAGGAAAAGCAGAAACTACAAAGGAATGAATATAGGAGCACTCAGGAAGTGAATGAGGCCCAAGGCTGCAAGTGGGTGGTGGCCCAGGCTTCTAGCCAGTGTCACTCCCAGAGTACTCTTTGACTATGTCCTTTTTCTTCCTTTAAGTCCAAGGTCCACTGTTCTTATTTGTCCCTGCTTTGCTGCTATCACCTGCTTGAGATCCCCCTCCTTCCTGGTCTCCACGTAGGCATTTGGTCTCCAGGGTCTTTGTTGCTAACAGCACAGGGGACGAGGCAGTAGAACACTGAGACACAACAGTGCAGAGGATCACCAGAAAGAAGCCCAAGTGATTCCTTGGCCCCTGGGCTCTGGGGCACATCAACTGGCAGGAATAAGCAGGTTTCCTGCTTTGGGG
The DNA here is from genome assembly GCF_000181295.1 of Otolemur garnettii. Taxonomy (NCBI): domain Eukaryota; kingdom Metazoa; phylum Chordata; class Mammalia; order Primates; family Galagidae; genus Otolemur; species Otolemur garnettii. The sequence continues at coordinate 606,637 of NW_003852567.1, forward strand.
TTCCTGACACGCCTGCTCCAAACTGAGTCCTCCTTTTCCTGAGAGCCTATCTCACTCCCACTCATCCGTGGTATCCTGTAGGAAGTGGGGGAAGAAACAAGGAGGGACTTCCACATCCCAAAGAGAGTCATAGGCACCCCAGAGACTTCTCTTGGGCCCTCCTAAGGCAATTCCTCTCAATGGTGATTACCTTTCAGTGGGCTGCTTAGAAATGATTTTAGGAAAACAGTGAATTGTAAGCTGAATCTAGGAGTGTCAGAGAAGAGCTTCTTTAGGATGTACAGGGATGCTAGGTGATGACTGCCTTTCCACCTCTCTCTTAGGGAGCGGCTGCCCACCCTGACAGTGAGGAACAACAGCAGCGGCTGCGGGAGGCGGCTGAGGGGCTGCGCATGGCCACCAACGCAGCTGCTCAGAATGCCATCAAGAAGAAGCTGGTGCAACGCCTGGAGGTGAGGCTGGGAAATTAACCAGGAGCAAGCAGGAACATAGGGGCTGTGGAGTGATAAACTTGGCAGGAGAGTCAGTTAATATTTCCTTGGGGGATGGCAAGGTCAAGGTGAGCAGGGCCTAGGCATGAGAATGCCTGGGGCTTGTCCTGACTACTGTGTCCTCACAGCATGCAGCCAGGCAGGCTGCAGCCTCAGCCACACAGACCATTGCTGCAGCCCAACATGCAGCCTCTACCCCCAAAGCCTCTGCTGGTCCCCAGCCCCTACTGGTGCAGAGCTGCAAGGTGAGATTCCAGGAAGCATTGGGGGCAGGAAGGGGGATCCTTCCCCCCCCCATCTGGGGAGATGGTTTTCATGACATTTTCACCTACAGGCTGTGGCAGAGCAGATTCCACTGCTGGTGCAGGGTGTCCGAGGGAGCCAGGCCCAGCCTGATAGCCCCAGCGCTCAGCTGGCCCTCATTGCTGCCAGCCAGGGCTTCTTGCAGGCAAGGCACCCTCTCCCTACCTCTCAAGAGTAGATCCTTCCCCTTTCTAAGACCCCTCCTTCTCCCCCAATTTGAATCTCTGCCCATAAATTCTTTCCCAGTGCTGAGCCCCAGTGCCCACCACATCCTAACCATTGTCTATCCCTGTACCTGAGCACAGAGGGAGGGTAGCACACTTCATCTGCCTGCCTATTCCCCAACAGCCAGGTGGGAAGATGGTGGCGGCTGCAAAGGCCTCAGTGCCAACAATTCAGGACCAGGCTTCAGCCATGCAGCTGAGTCAGTGTGCCAAGAACCTGGGCACTGCGCTGGCTGAACTCCGTACTGCCGCCCAGAAGGTACGGGAGCTAGCTCTGACTTTGGAGGATGAGGGTGGAGTCCCAGTATGGCAGGGATCTATGCAGAACCACCTAAAACAGGGGTCATTGTGTAACTGGAAACATTGATAGGATACAGCAGGACATTCTACCCCCAAACTCCCTTATTGTAGGCTCAGGAAGCATGTGGGCCTTTGGAGATGGATTCTGCACTAAGCGTGGTGCAGAATCTAGAGAAAGACCTGCAGGAAGTGAAGGCAGCAGCTCGGGATGGCAAGCTTAAACCCTTACCTGGGGAGACGGTGGGTATTCTTCCGTTCTCATTCTTACTCAAATTTTGAAGTCTTTCTTCCCATTTCTGCCCTAGAGCTATTAAAAACTTTCCTTTAAACTGCCAGCTAGCCCCAAGTACCCTCTTAAGTTCCCCTTTCTCACCTCCTCCTTTCCCTAAGCCCAAGTCTTCCCCCTTCATCCATAGATGGAGAAGTGCACCCAGGACCTGGGCAATAGCACCAAAGCAGTGAGCTCCGCCATTGCCCAACTGCTGGGAGAAGTCGCCCAGGGCAATGAGAACTATGCGGGTATGTGGGCAGAGGGCCAGGAATGGAGCATGTGGTGAGGAAATTGGGGAGATGGACCTGGGTGAGGGGTATCTAGGAGGGGAAATGCAGCTGACAGGAAACCACTGGGTTCAGAGCCTAGCAATGAAGGTACCTTTTCTCTTCTCTTCTCTCCTTATCTCCCCAGGTATTGCAGCTCGGGATGTGGCAGGTGGGCTGCGGTCACTGGCTCAGGCTGCTAGGGGCGTAGCTGCACTGACATCAGATCCTGCAATGCGGGCCATTGTGCTTGACACAGCCAGCGATGTTCTAGACAAAGCCAGTAGCCTTATCGAGGAGGCGAAAAAGGCAGCTGGCCATCCAGGGGACCCTGAGAGCCAGCAGCGGCTTGCCCAGGTCAGGTATTGGGAAGGGGCCACCCCAACCCTCTCCCTCAGGTCCCTTCATAAAGCCCAGAGCCTCATCTACAGGGAGGTCTTCTTGTATCTTCTCTGGGAAGCTGCTCTGTGGGTTCTATCCTTGGTTCTCTCAGTCTTAGTAGAACCTCTCAGCTGGACTCAAGCATGAGAGGTAATCCCTGAACCCCAGGGGTTTGGTTGTGATTACACTGTCCAAGCATGGGTCTAGCTGAACAGCAAGCTTGGGGAAGTTTAGTCACTGTCACTTGATACCCCAGCAATACCCCTTTTCCTCCTTCACTGTCAGAGGCAGTACAGCTAGTTACCTCCCACATCCCACACGTGGAGGGGATCTCCTAAATTGTTTGCACTTGAGCAACCCTGTCTCCATCCCCACCTCAGGTAGCGAAAGCAGTGACCCAGGCACTGAACCGCTGTGTCAGTTGCCTCCCTGGCCAGCGAGATGTGGATAATGCCCTGAGAGCAGTTGGAGATGCCAGCAAGCGACTCTTGAGTGACTCGGTAGGAGGACCTGGGGGCTGGGAGGGACATAGAAGTAAAAGAACTCCAAGCCTGTCCTTCCATCTCTAGATTGTTCCTCTGACCCCTCTTCCCAGATTTGCCTCCTTTCATTATTCCCAGGCTATATGTCCACCCTCCCAGCCCTATTTTACCAAACTCTTCCTTGCCTCGTTCCCCATTCTTCCATCTGACCTCTCTGACTCTGCAGCTTCCTCCCAGCACTGGGACATTTCAAGAAGCTCAGAGCCGCTTGAATGAAGCTGCTGCTGGGCTGAATCAGGCAGCCACAGAACTGGTGCAGGCCTCTCGGGGAACCCCACAGGACCTGGCTCGAGCCTCGGGTCGATTTGGACAGGACTTCAGCACCTTCCTGGAAGCTGGCGTAGAGATGGCAGGACAGGCTCCGGTATGAAGAGGCAGAGAGTCTGGTTGCATGGTCCTCATTGAGGGTCAGATAGGACAGGCTCCGGTATGAAGAGGCAGAGAGTCTGGTTGCATGGTCCTCATTGAGGGTCAGATAGGACAGGCTCCGGTATGAAGAGGCAGAGAGTCTGGTTGCATGGTCCTCATTGAGGGTCAGATACTTAGGTGACCACAGAGTCCTAACCTGCTCCTGGCTCCCTGCCCAGTCTGTAGCAATACTTGTTTGGGAAAGAAGATCCCTTTTAGAAACAGATAAAAGGCTCGGCACCTGTAGCTCAGCAGCTTGGGCACCAGCCACATACACCTGAGCTGGTGGGTTCGAATCAAGCCCGGGCCTGCCACACAACAATAACAACTATAATCAAAAAGTAGCCAGCATTGTGGCAGGCACCTATAGTCGCAGCTACTTGGGAGGCTAAGGCAAGAGATGTGCTTGAGCCCAAGAGCTGGAGGTGCTGTGAGCAGTGATGCCACGGCACTCTACCGAGGGTGACACAGTAAGACTCTGTCTCAAAAAAAAACACAAGTAGAAACAGATAAAAATGGACAAGACAATGTGTTGACCTTCTCATCTTCAACAGAGCCAGGAGGACCGAGCCCAGGTTGTGTCCAACTTGAAGGGTATCTCCATGTCTTCAAGCAAACTTCTTTTGGCTGCTAAGGCCCTGTCCACAGACCCTGCCTCCCCCAACCTCAAGAGTCAATTGGCTGCAGCTGCCAGGTTAGTAGGAGCTAGGAAGCCCATCCCTAGAATGTGTGAAAAATAACTAGGGAGGAGGCATTTCATGAGAGGTCCCAGCTAGGAGCAGTTATAGGCAAAAGATAAATAGCTGGAGACTTCTCATGTACAAAGGACTCGGGAATGGTCACCTACTCACCCAACTTTCTGTCCCTCCCAGGGCGGTGACTGATAGCATCAATCAGCTCATCACCATGTGCACCCAGCAGGCACCTGGCCAGAAAGAGTGTGACAATGCCCTGCGGGAATTAGAGGTAGGCAATTGGTGGGGTAGTGAGATAGAGATTGAGGAAAGGGTTCTGGGATGGACTGAAGGGGATGTCTTGACTCACTTCACCCTCCCCCTACGCAGACAGTCCGGGAACTCCTGGAGAACCCAGTCCAGCCCATCAATGACATGTCCTACTTCGGCTGCCTAGACAGTGTGATGGAGAACTCAAAGGCAAGTATAGCCAGGAACTCAGGAGGGAAGAGGACAGGAAGATGGAACTAACTAGATGTTGCCCTACTGCTCTGAGGACATGCTCTGACTTTCCTGATATCTTCTGTTCCTTAGGTGCTGGGGGAGGCCATGACTGGCATCTCCCAGAATGCCAAGAATGGAAACCTACCGGAGTTTGGGGAGGCCATTGCCACAGCCTCAAAGGCACTCTGTGGCTTCACTGAAGCAGCTGCACAGGTTATTTTCCTGAGATGGGTTCCTGGAATAGCCCTGTTTTCCCTACCCCATTTCCTCTCAGCATGTAGATAAATCCTGTAGATAAGTCTAGAAGTTTATGTTTGCAAAGCCAACCCTAGGGGAACTGGATATTTCCCCCCTCCTGAAGTGGAGATGTTTATCAGCAATTTTTTTTTCTTTTTTGAGACAGAGTCTTATCTGTTGCCCTCGGTACAGTGCCATGACGTCAGAGCTCACAGCAACCTCAAACTCTTGGGCTCAAGCAATTCTGTTGCTTCAGCCTCCCAAGTAGCTGGGACTATAGGCACCCACCACAAAGCCTGGCTAATTATTAGAGATGGGGTCTTGCTCCCGCTCAAACTGGTCTCAAATTCCTGAGGTCAGGCAATCTACCCGCATTGGCCTCCCAGAGTGCTGGGATTATAAGAATGAACCACTGCACCTGGCCTATATGATAGCAATTATTGTACACCAACAATTCTGATTTCTGTAATCCCTGAACCCCAGGGGTTTGGTTGTGATTACACTGTCCAACCATGGAGACTTTTCCACCCCTGATTCCACTAATCATCATATACAAATAATTTTTTCCACACATAATTATTACTTTCTTAAAACAGTGCCAGTGACAGAATTTCCACTTACTGGAGTTATCACTTATCTTTGCCCTTTTCTACATTGTGAAGCATAAAACTACCTATGATCTCTGAGAGTATTTTGTTTTTGTTTTTGTTTTTTTGAGACAGGGTCTCACTTTGTCACCCTGACTATAAACCATGGCATCAAAGCTCAAGCAACCTCAAAATCTTGGGTACCTGGCCCACTGAGAGTATTTTGCATTGGTGTATGAATCCTTAAACCAGCTTGAAAGGTTACATCAGATGGTTTCTCCCTGAAAGCCCACCATCGTGCTCCCTCAGTCTCCACTGCCTCCTTCTTCCCTGTTATTACCCATTACACCCTTGTCTACATGGCCTGACTTTTTAAAACAGCTTTCTTCTTTGTTTGCTTATTTTTCACTTATTTCTGGAAAACATAAAGAGGAAAAAGCAAAGCTACCTCGTCTTCATTGAAGTATGAATAAAACATCATAATGGTCTTTCAGTCATAAAAATGGTGTTTTAGCAACTCCTATACCCATCCTTTCTAAATCTCTGACACTTAAAGCCAAACAACCTTCATAGTGTTAAAACTATGTCTTTGAAATAGGCTTTACCTATATGTGCATGTATGTATTGGTATATGGCTTTCAAACTCACAGTAAGTCATTTTTTTACCCTGAGACCCAGCATACACACACACACATCCAAATAGAAGTTCAATAAAACCCTTGCTGTTTGATTTTCCTTTGTTTTTACTTTTATTTATTTATTTATTTATTTTCGGCCAGGGCAGGGTTTGAACCTGCCACCTCCGGCATATGGGGCTGGTGTCCTACCCTTTTGAGCCACAGGCACCGCCTGTTTTTACTTTTTTAATCTTCTGAAATCCTTAAACATATTTAACAAAGCAGGAGTGGTGGGATTTGGGGGTTTGTTTTTTTTCATATTTAGCGTAACTATAGTTTCCATTAACATAGAACTCTGGAAAATAAATCTTGTTCTCTCAACTCATCCTGCTCCCTTTTGTCCCTACTCTCAGTATTTATTTTTCACCTGTAATCTTTATTCCTCACCCCCACATCTTCTCTCTCCCCAGGCTGCGTATCTGGTTGGTGTCTCTGACCCCAATAGCCAAGCTGGACAGCAGGGGCTGGTGGAGCCCACGCAGTTTGCCCGTGCAAACCAGGCGATTCAGATGGCCTGTCAGAGTTTGGGGGAGCCTGGCTGTACCCAGGCCCAGGTAACTCAAGGGAACAGGGACCACAAGGAAAAGTAGGGAAGGGAGGCCCAACTGCTTGGGGATAGAGGGAGTAGAGACAGGTGAGAAGAGGGCAAGGACCTTTTTGTATCCTTCCATACACAGTTTCCCTTTAGGTAACTTCTGCCATGTTTCTCCTCATCCTTTCAATTACTGTAGTCTCAACCTCTATATGGATGTTTGAGGTTATTCTCCCAGTGGCTCTCTTATAATTTCTTCATTAGTATCTGTTTTCATCTCCTTCTCCCCCACAGTTTGTCTTTAAGGATCTCCATGTCCTAAATCTTTTTTTTTTTTTTTTTTTTTGAGACAGAGTCTCTCTCTCTCTCTCTGTCGCCTTCTATAGAGTTCTGTGGCGTTACAGTTTACAGCAACCTCTAACTCTTGGGCTTAAGTGATTCTCTTGCCTCAGCCTCCCAAGTAGCACTACAGGCGCCCGCTGTAACACCCAGCTATTTTGTTGTTGCAGTTGCTACTGCTGTTTTAGCTGGCCAGGGCCAGGTGCAAACCCGCCACCCTCGGTATATGGGTCTGGCACCCTACCCACTGAGCCACAGGCATTGCCCTCCATGTCCTAAATCTTGACTTTTCAAGTGACTCTGTCTTTCTTCTTCAGACTTCCAACAGGATTGTTCTCCATCCCCAACCCTAAAAATGGCTCCTCCTTGGGTGGAGGAGGAGCCTCATCCAGGCTCTTTGACATGTCTCCTCAGGTGCTCTCTGCAGCCACTATTGTGGCCAAACACACCTCTGCACTGTGTAACAGCTGCCGCCTGGCTTCTGCCCGCACCGCCAATCCTACTGCTAAGCGCCAATTTGTACAGTCAGCCAAGGAGGTGGCCAACAGCACAGCCAATCTCGTCAAGACCATCAAGGTTTCCACCATTTGAATTCCCAGCATCTCTCTAACCTGATTCCCTCAGTTATTCTCTGAGGACTTCCACCAAATCCCATCGGCCTGAGCCCAAGCCCAAGCCCTTTCCTCTCCAAGACTGACCATCACCAGCCTCTCCCCACATCCTTCCAATCCTGGGAAAGAGATGTGGGCTTCCCTTCCTATGCCTCCGATGCCTGCTGTTTGAGTCCTGATGGCCTTTCTGTCACTTCAGGCATTAGACGGGGCCTTCACAGAGGAGAACCGTGCCCAGTGCCGAGCTGCAACAGCCCCTCTGCTGGAAGCTGTGGACAATCTGAGTGCCTTTGCATCCAACCCTGAATTCTCCAGCATTCCTGCTCAGATCAGCCCTGAGGTGGGGCAGTGTGAAGAGAAAACTGATGGGCTGCCTTATCACCTCATCCTCTGGGAAGTCATGAGATCTACCTCCCTGCGTCCTCTCTCCTCAGGGCCGAGCTGCCATGGAACCCATTGTGATCTCTGCCAAGACAATGTTGGAGAGTGCTGGAGGACTAATCCAGACAGCCCGGGCCCTAGCAGTCAACCCCCGGGATCCCCCACGCTGGTCAGTGCTGGCTGGCCACTCCCGCACTGTCTCAGATTCCATCAAGAAGCTTATTACAAGCATGAGGTACTGAGGGTTTAAGACCATGCGTTGTAGCAGAATGGAGGGGGTGGCACTTAGGTGCATTCAGATGGAAGAGTATTGGGGAACACAACACAGGGGAGGGATAGGCTAGCCTTGTTTTAAGGGATGTTTCTGGTGTTTGAGGTTGTGATGTGTCTGCAGGGACAAGGCTCCAGGGCAGCTGGAGTGTGAAGCGGCCATTGCAGCTCTGAACAGCTGTCTACGAGACCTAGACCAGGCTTCCCTTGCTGCAGTCAGCCAGCAGCTTGCTCCCCGTGAAGGAATCTCTAAAGAGGTGAGGCAGGGAAGGTTATATCTTTCAAAGTTGTATCTGGGAAGAGAGATGTTAGACTCCAAGAAGATGGGGGATTAGGGACTGAGCTCATAGGAACATCAGAGGGCTGGGACGTGCCAAGGAATGTTAAGGAGTTCAGTATAGAAGGAAATGTGGGGGCTAAATGCTCACAGTTCAATGGCTACACGTATACCCAGACTGGTGGGTTCAAGACCGGCCTGGGCCTGCTAAACAACAATGACAACAGCAACAAAAAAATAGCCAGGTATTGTGGGAAGTGCCTATAGTCCCAGCTACTTGGGAGGCTGAGGCAAGAGAATCGCTTAAGCCTTAGAGTATGAGGTTTCTGTGAACTGTGGCGCTATGGCACTCTACCGAGGGCAACATAATAAGACTCTATCTCAAAAAAAAAAAAAAGGAAAAATAGGGTCTTTGGAGCCAGAGTGTCTTATGGCAGGTCATAATCAAGGCTAATGTCTACTTCCTCCCTAGGCCTTGCACACTCAGATGCTTACTGCAGTGCAGGAGATTTCCCATCTCATTGAGCCACTGGCCAGTGCTGCCCGGGCTGAAGCCTCCCAGTTGGGACACAAGGTACCTAGGGAGACATGTGGGGAGTCCAAAGGGTATGGGTGAGAGAGGGGACCTGACACCCATTCCAACTTCTTGCCTTAGGTGTCCCAAATGGCCCAGTACTTTGAGCCGCTCACCCTGGCTGCAGTGGGTGCTGCCTCTAAGACCTTGAGCCACCCACAGCAGATGGCACTCCTGGACCAGACTAAAACATTGGCAGAGTCTGCCCTGCAGTTGCTCTACACTGCTAAGGAGGCTGGTGGTAACCCCAAGGTATTAAGGTTTGAGAGGGAGGGACTGTTATTAGTAAGAGGTTGGAGAAGCAGGAAGAGCAGGGCTCCCCTCCACTAACTCCCTCCCTCTACCCCACAGCAAGCAGCTCATACACAGGAAGCCCTAGAAGAGGCTGTGCAGATGATGACAGAGGCCGTAGAAGACCTGACAACAACCCTCAACGAGGCAGCCAGCGCTGCTGGGGTTGTTGGCGGCATGGTGGACTCCATCACCCAGGCCATCAACCAGGTTAGAATCTTAGGGTGCTTGCAGTCACTGAGGCTGCCCTGGGCCAGGGGCCCAAGCACAGAGGCAGAGACCTTAACAGTCTTGTTCCTTCCCTATCCTCTTCAGCTAGATGAAGGACCAATGGGTGAACCAGAAGGTTCCTTTGTGGATTACCAAACAACTATGGTGCGGACAGCCAAGGCCATTGCAGTCACTGTTCAGGAGATGGTGAGTTTGGGAGAGTATCAGAGGCCTGCCCTTGCCCTTGGAGAGGTGAGATGGGGCATAACTTCACTTCTTCCATTATCACTTCTTCCAGGTGACCAAGTCAAACACCAGCCCTGAGGAGCTGGGGCCCCTTGCTAACCAGCTGACCAGTGACTACGGCCGTCTGGCCTCCCAGGCCAAGCCTGCAGCTGTAGCAGCTGAAAATGAAGAGGTAAACATGGCAGCAGCAGGCGGTACCTGTGGCTCAAAAGCACAGGGCACAGGGCATTGGTCCCATATGCCGGAGGTGGCGGGTTCAAACCCAGCCCCGACCAAAAAAAAAAAAAAAAAAACATGTCAGCAGCTCTGACCCTCCCCCAGCCCTCACAGGAAATCCCCTTGTCCCACCTTTACCCCTTCTAGTCTTCCACAGAAAGGAGAACACAGCCTCAGACCAATTCACTAAAAAGTAATCAGGGCTCTGTGTGGGGACATAGGATCAAAGCCTTCAGTCACAGAGATAAAGGAGACAGCTCAGAATTTCAAGACTTCCTGGTTCTGCCTCTGTGTCCTCTGCTGACCCTCATCTGAGCCTTTGGGTACTTCCCTGCTATGCCCCAAGTCCATATTCCCAAGTTCTTTCTTGTTGCAAACCCATGAAGGTCTTCTTTCCCTAAGCTCCTGGCTTTTCAAGAAAACAGGTAATAGGATCTTAGCAGGACACACCTAATCCCCAAATCCAGAACTCTCTACAACCCAATCCTATAATCCATGGTCCTCTGATTCAAATACCTGAGCATAAAGTGCTTCTTCTCTCCCCTCCTCACATGCATAACACAGTCCTCACCAGTGGGTACCTACATGCTGTTATTTTCCATGTATAGGAGGAGGTAACCTCCTGCCCAGAAGATATGAAACTGGAAAAGTCTGTGTGCTGGGAACTTTCTCTTACAACTTCTTTAGTCTGTTATGCATGATTTTTCTTTGTCCCTAATGACTCCTTCAAGCACAATGGAGGTGCCCCAAGTTCCCTTTTTAAAATTTCTCTTTCCCTCTGCTCACAGATAGGTGCCCATATCAAGCACCGGGTACAGGAGCTGGGCCATGGCTGTTCTGCTCTGGTCACCAAGGCAGGCGCCCTGCAGTGCAGCCCCAGTGATGCCTACACCAAGAAGGAGCTCATAGAGTGTGCCCGGAGAGTTTCTGAGAAGGTGATACGCTCATCCCTGAAGAACATGGGACTGGCTTCCCAAACAAGCAGTCTTTGCCATCCTCCAGCCCTCTCCTCTTGTCCCTTTTACATGGGACTGTGTGACTTTCCCTACCCCAGGTCTCCCACGTCCTGGCTGCGCTCCAAGCTGGAAATCGTGGCACCCAGGCCTGCATCACAGCAGCCAGTGCTGTGTCTGGTATCATTGCTGACCTCGACACCACCATCATGTTTGCTACCGCTGGCACGCTTAATCGCGAGGGTGCTGAAACATTTGCTGACCACCGGTAAGGTGGGAACTGGGTCTGATGGCAGCAGGGAGATTGGTGCATAGGTGGAAGAGGCAGACTATCATTAGCTGGTTTGGGGAAGGCCTGGATTAAGAATCTTGGACAGCTTGGAGGGGACTGGGGGGACATCTGAGAAGAGCTAAGTAGGCTGGCCCTCCCTCAGGGAAGGCATTCTGAAGACTGCAAAGGTACTGGTGGAGGACACCAAGGTCCTGGTGCAGAATGCAGCTGGGAGCCAGGAGAAGTTAGCACAGGCTGCCCAGTCCTCTGTGGCCACCATCACCCGCCTTGCTGATGTGGTCAAGCTGGGTGCAGCCAGCCTCGGAGCTGAGGACCCTGAGACCCAGGTATCTATTCAACATCCCCACTTCTGGCGAGAACCACATCCCATTCCCCTTCCTCCTCCCACAGACCAGAGCCTCCACTCTTCCCCATAGGTGGTGCTGATCAATGCAGTTAAAGATGTAGCCAAGGCCCTGGGAGACCTCATCAGTGCCACAAAGGCTGCGGCTGGCAAAGTTGGGGACGACCCTGCTGTGTGGCAGCTCAAGAACTCTGCCAAGGTTGGAGGGAATGAGAACCCTATGAGGAGGGAGACAGATTCATATGCTTCTTCCTGTTCCTTAAATGATCCCTTCCCCACTCCCCTGTGTCCCCAGGTGATGGTGACCAATGTGACATCATTGCTCAAGACAGTGAAGGCTGTGGAAGATGAGGCCACCAAAGGCACACGGGCCCTGGAGGCAACGACAGAACACATACGGCAGGAACTGGCGGTGAGCACAAAACTGGAGCCTGGGGGGCAGCGCCTATGGCTCAGTGAGTAGGGCACTGACCCCATATATCAAGGGTGGCGGGTTCAAACCCAGCCCTGGCCAAACTGCAACAGAAAAATAGCCGGGCGTTGTGGCGGGCACCTGTAGTCCCAGCTACTCGGGAGACTGAGGCAGAAGAATCACCTAAGCCCCGGAGTTGGAGGTTACTATGAGCTGTGGCGTCACAGCGCTCTACTGAGGGCAATAAAGTGAGACTCTGTCTCTTAAAAAAAAAAAATTAGAGCCCCAGGGACTAAGGTCAGAGAGAGGGATCATGATAGACTGAAATCAAACCTGTGCCTCCCATATATTCACAGAAATATAAACAGTCACACACTTTCTTCTCCCTCATTGGAGGCTTCTTAAGTGAGCCACACTTGTGTCTTTCCTTTTTATTTATTTATTTATTTATTTATTTATTTATTTTCGAGACAGACTCTCACTTGGTCACCCTCAGTAGAGTGCCATGGTATCTTTAGCTCACAGCAATCTCAAACTCTTTGGCTCAAGCCATCCTCTTGCTTCAGCCTCCCAAATAGCTGGGATTACAGGTGCCAGCCACAACGCCCAGCTATTTTTAGAGACAATGTCTCGCTTTAACTCAGGCTACTCTACTCTCTGAACTCGTGAGCTCAGGTAATCTCCCTGCCTTGGCCTCCCTGAGTTCTGGGATTACAAGTGTGAACCACCGTGCCTGGCTTCACACCTATGTCTTTCCCTTCCTCGTCTATTTACTCCTTAGATTTGGACACCCTTCTTTCACCACCTTCCTCCTGCTCTCTCCAGTCACCATTGACCTCTTGGTTGCCACATTCATTGTTAGCCTTCATCCTCTTTCTTTTTGCAAGCATTTGACTCTACTGGCAAGCCTATCTTTGAAATCTTTCTTCCTTTGGCTTTGTTGTTGTTTCACCACAGGAGGCCAAATTGCATTCCTTTGGCATTGATACTGGCTTTTCTCTTGTTTCTGAAATACCTCTTCAGTAGTCATCATTGAATCACCTTCTACCTAGGAAACACAGAGGCCTTTTCTACAAATAAGCACCTTTTTCTATGCTCTTCTTTGGAGAATTTAACCACTTTCATTATTCTTCAAGAAGTTGACTTCCAGTTCTGAGTTTAGTTCTTTTCAACTGCCTATTTGACAACCTAGATGCAGGTGACATGGTACTTTCTATTAATGAGGGTACCAACCTACCAGTTATGAAGAGTCCATCTTTGACTTCACTATCTTATTCACCATACCAAGGCCATTGCCAAATCACTTCAGCTCCCCTTCTCCATCCCCTTTCCTTCCTCCCTCCCTCCCTCTGCCGTCCCTCTGTCAGCACTCTAGGACATACTTTCAGTGGCTTTCCCACACTGTGGCTACCATACCTGTTTTCTGACAGGCCTCACTGCTTTCAGTCTCTATTGCTGTCCTCTCTCCCACTTGTCTTTCTAATTTCTTTTTTTTCTTGGTTTTCACATTTTTACTGGGGGCCCTGAGGGAGGGGGAGCCTCTTCCCTGTGGATGGAGGTGCTCACAGTTTCTTCAGCCACTCTAAGCTTGGGTCCTGGGGGTGGCTGGGCACATCGGGCATGTTCTTATCATCTCAGATGGGCACTGGGTAGTTGTAGGGTGTGGCCTTGTTGATCATGCTAGAGTACTTGGTGTGGGGGCTGAGCATGGGCATAATTATAGTGAGGTCCCCAATGGTGAAGGACACAGCCAGCACCGTCTCATTGGCCCAGGCATTCTTGAGAAAGGCTTCGAGTCTACCTCCATGAGTTTTCTGCTATGCCTTAGCCCGGGGACCACCTGTCTTTCTAATTTCTAAATGCATCTTTTTGATGTTCTATTTTCACCTCTACTCGGAGATGTCCAAAGTGAAGCCCTCCAATTTGACTTTCTGCCTTTCAAACCTTGTCCTTCCCTGGTCTTCCCCAGGTCAGTCACTCAGCTCCTACAGCCAGAAGCCCAGCTCTGATGTCTTAGACTGCTCTCTTTCATTCCCCACATCTGAGCCCATCAGCAAGTCTCAGCAATGCACCCTTCAACTAGGTTTCCTTCTTTTTCTCCCATCTCCCACCACCACCATGTTGTCTAGACCGTCTCCAGTCTTCATGTGGATTTATGTAACAGTCTATATCTGGTCTCCATGCTTCAACATTTGCCTCTCTAATCCATCCTTTCTACACAATAACCAGAATTATCTTTTAAAAATATGAAAAAAAAATATATGAATTAGGGCTCAGTGCCTGTGGCTCAAGCAGCTAAGGCGCCAGCCACATACACCTGAGCTGGAGCATTCGAATCCAGCCTGCACCCACTAAACAACAATGACGGCTGCAACCAAAAAAAAAAAAAAAAAAAAATCCAAGTGTTGTCACGGGCGCCTGTAGTCCCAGCTACTTGGGAGGCTGAGGCAGGAGAATCACTTGAGCCCAGGAGTTGGAGGTTGCTGTGAGCTGTGATGCCATGGCACTCTACCCAGGGTGACAGCTTAAGGCCCTGTCTCAAAAAATAGATTAGATTAGATTATGTCTAATAATCTGCTTAAAGCCAGTTAGTGATAGCCCTAGGTGATTTCTTCAGTTTTGTCTTATCCCACTCTTCTTCCTGTGCCCCATCCCACTGGACCCTGCCAGGGCTAAGAACATGTCAAGCTCTTGCCTACTACAAGCTCTTCTACTTGCTTTTCTCCAGCTTACTGAACATCTGGTTCCTTCTAGTTCTTCAGGCTTCAGTTTAAACAACACCTCAAAGAGGCTGTTCCTGACCAGCTATCTGAAATAGGAACTTTTTTTTTTGGAGACAGAATTTCACTTTATCACCCTTGGTAGCTTGCTGTGGTGTCATAGCTCACAGCAATTGACCTCAAACTCCTGGGCTCAAGCAATTCTCTTACCTCAGCCTCCCAAGTAGCTGGGACTACAGGCACCTACCACAATGCCTGGTTATTTTTTAGAGATGAGGTCTCGCTCATGCTAGTTTAAAACCTGTGAGCTCAGGCAATCTACCCACCTGGGCCTCCAGAGTGCTGGGATTACAGACATCACACCCAGCCCAAGGGACTCATTTGTATTTCTCATCATAGCACTCTCTCTTTTTTTTTTTTTGAGACAGAGTCTCACTATGTCGCCCTCTGTAGAGTCCTGTAGTGTCATAGCTTATAGCAACCTCAAACTCTTGGGCTTGAGCAATTCTCTTGCCTCAGCCTCCCAAGTAGCTGGGACTATAGGCACCTGCCACAATGCCTGGCTATTTTTTATTATAGTTGTCATTGTTGTTTAGCAGGCCAGGACCAGGTTCAAACCCACCAGCCCCGGTGTATGTGGCCAGCGCCATAGCCACTGAGCTACGGGTGCCGAGCCCAGAGCACTCTCTTTAGTCCCCTCCTAACCCAAAACACTGTTGTTAGTGTTGCTATTTGTTTACTTATTCATTGTTTCCAAAATTAGAATGTAAGCTCTGTGAGAGCTTATCTACCTTATCTACCTCATTCCCCATTGCATCCCTGGTACTTCACACAGAATCTACCACCTAGCTGATCACTAATGAACATTTGTTTGTGGATTGAGCACATATATTAAAATATTTTTATGAATTTATTTATTTTTTTAAGAGACAGAGTCTCACTTTATCACCCTCCATAGAGTGCTATGGCATCATAGCTCATAGCAACCTCCAACTCCTGGACCTAGGCGATTCTCTTGCCTCAGCCTCCTGAGTAGCTGGGACCACAGGCGCCTGCCGCAACACCCGGCTATTTTTTTTGTTGCAGTTTGGCCAAGACCGGGCTCAAACCCACCAACCTCAGTATTTGGGGCCAGTGCCCTACCCACTGAGCCACAGGCACCACCCATTTTTATGACTTTTATATATTATATAAAATTCCAAGTTCCTCAGTCTGATCAAGGCCCCCAAAACCTATTCTCTACCATTCTTATATTCTACAACATTCCTTGATACTCTCCTACTGACATCTTGGTTTTCATGTCCTACCATTTACCTAAAAAGCCCTCCTATTACCTATATCTCTTAAGACCCAACTTCAGCACTCACACCTTCAAGTCTTCTATCTTAAGAATTAAAATCCAGGCTCGGCACCTGTGGCTCAAGTGGCTAAGGCGCCAGCCACATACACCTAAGGTGGCGGGTTCGAATCCAGCGCAGACCCCCCAAACAACAATGACGGCTGCAACCAAAAAATAGCCGGGCGTTCTGGCAGGCGCCTGTGGTCCCAGCTACTTGGGAGGCGGAGGCAGGAGACTTGCTTGAGCCCAGGAGTTGGAGGTTGCTGTGAGCTGTGAAGCCACGG
>NW_003852567.1:623092-629656 GCF_000181295.1 Otolemur garnettii
AAAAAAAAAAAAAAAAATAGAATTAAAATCTAGCCAAAAGTTACTTCTTTAATTTCAAACAAACAAACTCTCTAGTCACTTTAGAGAAATGATGACCACCTGCTTTCTGTTATACTACCTGTGATGTGTGAACATCTGCAAGGACTTGACCTATAAGTACTCCGGGTGGTGCCTGTGGCTCAAAGGAGTAGGGCGCCAGCCACATATGCTAGAGGTGGTGGGTTCAAACCCAGCCCCAGCCAAAAACTGCAAAAAAAAAATAAGTACTCCATGAATGCTTGTTGAATGAGCACATAATGAATGAACCAGAACACATGAATACAGAGGAATACCCTGCCTTACTGTCTCAGTCCCTGTCAGATCTTTCATCTTGTCCTACTCCCACAGGTCTTCTGCTCCCCAGAGCCGCCTGCCAAGACCTCTACCCCAGAAGATTTCATCCGAATGACCAAGGGTATCACTATGGCCACAGCCAAGGCAGTTGCCGCTGGCAATTCCTGTCGCCAGGAAGATGTCATTGCCACAGCCAATCTGAGCCGTCGTGCTATTGCAGACATGCTTCGGGCTTGCAAGGTAGAAATCTGGTAGTGAAGCAGCTTTGGAGAATAACATGGTGTGGGAGAAACTGTAGGGATTTGGGGGGCCTAGAGCTCTTTGGGAACATAAAGCTGACATCTTACTCTGGGGACAGGAAGCAGCTTACCACCCAGAAGTGGCCCCTGATATGCGGCTTCGAGCCCTGCACTATGGCCGGGAATGTGCCAATGGCTACCTGGAACTCCTGGATCATGTGCTACTGGTAAGAGAGAGCTGCTTACTCCTCCTACCAGCCTTCCTGAACATACAGGCCTCTTTCCACAAGTCTCAGACCCTGCACTCTCGTTTTTTGCTCAAATCTCCTCCCTACCATCTATTCCCCAAATCTGTTCTTATTGCTAAGTCTCCCTTTCTCTGTCTTCCCCCCCACCCCCATTCTCACTGTTTTTGGTTCTTCTATTCACCTCTTCTTCTTTGTCTTTCTTTTTTCCTCTCTTCCCACCTGTCTACCCCCTGCTCTACCTTCATCATCTCTCCTTTTTTCTCATTTCGTCATCATCCTTGCTTCTTGTCAGCCGGTGAGTGATGTCTTCATCATGTGTGGAATGATGCATGGAGTGTACTTGGATAGGCAACTAGTGTTTGATGGCTGTAGTGTGGAATGTTCCAGGGATGGGGCTGGGGGCACCATAATCTGCCCTGCTTTATATTACAGATCAAGGTAGACACTAAGGTGTGATCTTCTTTGTTCTCGCTCCACCTCTTCCCCAGACCCTGCAGAAGCCAAGCCCAGAACTGAAGCAGCAATTGACAGGACACTCAAAGCGTGTGGCTGGTTCAGTTACTGAGCTCATCCAGGCTGCTGAGGCCATGAAGGGTGAGTGGTGACCAGGGGCAGGAAGGGAAGGAAAACCCCTGTCATGGTGCAATCTCTGCTTCCTGCTTGGACAGCTCTGAGCTAACCTCTTCCCATAGTCCCCAATAGGTATTAAGGCCTGGTGACACTACCACCCTGCCCTGTCTTAGCCTCTTTCTTCTCCCTTCAACTCACCAGGAACAGAATGGGTGGACCCAGAGGACCCCACAGTCATTGCTGAGAATGAGCTCCTGGGAGCTGCAGCTGCCATTGAGGCTGCAGCCAAAAAGCTAGAGCAGTTGAAGCCTCGGGCCAAACCCAAGGTCAGTCCCACTCCCTCCCTTCCCCCACCCTAATAAGAGCAGAATGTCTCCACCTGCAGCCTTCCTCTCTGACTTTGCTTCTTTCTCTGCAATCTTTGTTCATTGTAGGAGGCAGATGAGTCCTTGAACTTTGAAGAACAGATACTGGAAGCTGCCAAGTCCATTGCAGCAGCTACCAGTGCACTAGTAAAGGCTGCATCAGCTGCCCAGAGAGAACTGGTGGCTCAAGGGAAGGTAAGTACTTAAGTACCCAAAAGAACGGGGACAGAGCAACAGCTTTGTTGTCCATGACCACATCTAGCCTGCTAGGCTTTAAAGGAGAGCACGGGTCTGAGCAGGCTCTCCGCCTTCCTCCACAGGTGGGCGCCATTCCGGCCAATGCACTGGACGATGGGCAGTGGTCCCAGGGTCTCATTTCTGCTGTGAGTGTACAACAGATCTCTCTGAGTTTGAGAGACTTGAGAAGCTGGTGTGGTGGGGGGTGGACCAGGGCAAGAGGTATATTTTAATCTAACTCTCCTTGCTTTAGGCCCGAATGGTGGCTGCGGCTACCAACAATCTGTGTGAGGCAGCCAACGCAGCTGTACAAGGTCACGCCAGCCAGGAGAAGCTCATCTCATCAGCCAAGCAGGTAGCTGCCTCCACAGCCCAGCTTCTTGTGGCCTGCAAGGTCAAGGCTGACCAGGACTCTGAGGCAATGAAACGGCTTCAAGTAAGTAACCCTGACCCATCCCATTGTCCTTTGGGCTGACTATTTTAAACTGTCACCCCTGAGATGTATGTTTCTGTGAGCAAGTTGAGGCACTGTCTCTAGTGGGACTCTACGTGAGTACTCAACTCATTATTTCTCCCTGTGCAGGCTGCTGGCAACGCAGTGAAGCGAGCCTCAGATAACCTGGTAAAAGCAGCACAGAAGGCAGCAGCCTTTGAAGACCAGGAGAATGAGACGGTGGTGGTGAAGGAGAAGATGGTTGGGGGCATTGCCCAGGTGAGCCCAGATAGTCAGGGACACTGTCAGGAGAGCAGTCTTGTTGCCTGTGCTGATCCCAAACACCCTATTGTATGTACTTGCTGAGCTGAGTCCCCAACCTATATCCCTCAGATCATCGCAGCACAGGAAGAGATGCTCCGGAAGGAACGAGAGCTAGAAGAGGCACGGAAGAAGCTGGCCCAGATCCGGCAGCAGCAGTACAAGTTCCTGCCTTCAGAGCTGCGAGATGAGCACTAGGGAAGCCACTTCTATTTAACGCAGACCCAACCCAGAGACTGTGCCTGCCACTACCAAAGCCTTCTGGGCTACCAGGGCCCAACCTGCCCAACCTGCCCAACCCCAGCACTCCCCAAAATGCCTACCAAACCCTGGCCCTGCCTAGTCTCACTGCACAGCCCCCAGCCCCTCCCCAGTTCCAAGTGCCTTCATGCCCTAGGGCTCCCCAAGTGCCTGCCCATCCCCAGAGTATTAACGCTCCAAGAGTATTATTAACGCTGCTGTACCTCAATCTGAACCTGCTAGGGCCCCAGCCCACTCCACCCTGCCAGCAGCTTCCAGCCAGTCCCACAGCCTCATCAGCTCTATTCATCCTTTTTTGATACTATTTACCCCCACCCTAGCTACCTATGGGGGCTGCAGGGTTGTAAGCCCCCAATAGGTTATCTTCCAATAAAGGTGATTCTACCTACAGCCACTGCCTGGCTGCATTAGGAAATGGGAGGTTCCTCCCAGGGCAGAGGAGGAGAGAATGTGATTGAGTTCTGTTACTCAGCTTGATCTGGCTTGAAATGGGAGAGGAGTGGATTAGCCATCTGTCCCTGAGGTCCTACCCTCCTCCTCGTACCCAGATCCCTAAAGTCACTCTAGCTGGGAAGCTATGTCTAAGAAGTTGTACTCCTAGAGTTCCCCCACCTCAGTGGCCTATACCTATTCCTCACCAAGTGTCATTCTGCTTCTGGGACAGCAGCTGCCACAGCTCTTTGTGACTACCAGGTCACTCTGTTCTTCATAACTACTTAGAGTACATGAACAAATCCAGTCCCTGGCCACATTTGAATTTTCCAGGGCAGCTTTACTAAAAATAATAAACCTGTAAGACAGACCTATAGCCACAGAATGGGATGCTGTTAGCAAACAGAAAATCCAAACTAAAGCTCCCTCAAGCAGGTGCTATTGTTGGCTACGCAGGGCTCTTCTGTGTGGGATAGTGCTGGAAGGAAAAGAACAGGAAAAGCTTGACCCAGGGGCGAGGCTTTATACTAAGAGAGTAGAACTTCCCTGGTGGAAAGGAGGTGCTGGTAGGCCTGCTCCAGTAGCCTGGGTAGTCTGGAGAGTCAGTGGAGAGAGGCCACGAGGGAGGTGAGTGCTGTGTGTTTCCACTTCTGCATTCACCCTCCTCTGCCCACACTGCATGTATTCCCTGTCATCTCTTAGGTTGGCTGCTATTTTCATACACAATCTTTTAGCCAGCCCTGCTACTCAGTATGTTATTTCCTCAGTACTTCTCCCTCCAACTAAAACACAAATATTACCCATCTGCTACCACTCTGGCGCCTAACACCTCTACTCCCACCCCATTAAAGTAAGTTTAAAGTCAATGGAATTACTTTGTCCTCCCCAGGGCAGCCCACTGGGTATAGTGCCAACTTCCTACCATCACTTCTGTCACCTGTGATTCACTCATTGAATATTTACTAAGCCATGCCTGTGCTAAGCGCTGGAAAATTCAAGATGTATTATCGCTTCTCTGGCAACTCCAGTACATAGTGCTGTGGCCCCCTAATCCCAGATTCAATGTCAGTCTCATGAGTTGAGGACCTTGGATCCCTTCTACAACCTCCCTGACAAGTGGTAGTCCAGACTCTGAACTCCTCAGCTTTGAGCCCAGGACAGCTGCTCACTCCTGATACGATTTTCCTGTCATGTCCTCAGGCACTGTGACCAATCATCTCTCACTAGTGATGCTTTAGGAGCCTTCTGGGGACAGGCTCTAACACCCATTAGGCCAGCTTCTTTATTTTCTTTTTTTTTTTTTTTAAGACAGTCTCACTTTGTCACCCTAGGTAGAGTGCTGTGGTGTCATAGCTCATAGCAACCTCAACTCTTCGGCTCAAGTGATACTCTTGCCTCAGCCGCCCAAGTAGCTGGGACTACAGGTGCCCACCACAACACCTGGTTATTTTTTAGAGACAAGGTCTCACTCTGACTCAGGCTGGTCTCAATCCCGTGAGCTCAGGCAATCCATCTGCCTTGGCCTTCCAAGTGCTAGGATTACAGGCATGAGCCACCATGCCCACCCCCCAGGTCAGCTTCTTTAAATGTAGGCCTCAGGCTCAGCACCTGTAGCTCAAGCGGCTAAGGCACCAGCCACATACACCACAGTTGGCAGGTTCAAATCCAGCCCAGGCCTGGCAAACAACAATGACAACTACAACCAAAAAATAATAGCCAGGTGTTGTGGTGGGCACCTGTAGTCCCAAGTACTTGGGGAGGCTGAGGCAAGAGAATTGCTTAAGCTCAGGAGTTGGAGGTTGCTGTGAGCTGTGATGCCACAGCATTCTACCCAGGGCGACAGCTTGAGGCGCTGTCTCAAAAAAATAAAAAATAAATAAATGTAGTCCTTAGATCCCTAGGGATCCCCAAGACCTTTTCAGGTCAAAATCATTTTCATAACAATACCAAGACATTATTTTCCTTTCTCACAGTGTCAACATTTGCACTAACAGTACAAAAAAAAGTATTAGGGGAATAAAACTGCCTTAGTACAATTCAAGGCAATGGTTTCAAACTGTACAGTCATTGTATTCTTCACTGCCATGTACTAGCAATTTAAGAAAAAATACCAACTTTACATTTAAGAATGTCCTTGATGAAGTAGTAAAAATTTATTAATTATATTAAAACTTAATCCTTGGCTCGGTGCCTGTGGCTCAAGTGGCTAAGGCGCCAGCCACATACACCTGAGCTGGCGGGTTCGAATCCAGCCCAGGCCCGCCAAACAACAATGATGGCTGCAACCAAAAAATAGCCAGGTGTTGTAGCAGGTACCTGTAGTCCCAGCTACTTGAGAGGCAGAGGCAGGAGACTCGCTTGAGCCCAGGAGTTGGAGGTTGCTGTAAGCTGTGATACCCAAGGCAACAGCTTGAGGCTCTGTCTCAAAAAAAAAAAATCTTAATCCTTGAGTAAATTGTCTCTCCAATATTTGTCTGAGAAGCTGGGGAGTATGCATAAAGCACTTCTGTTGCATACCAAAGTATGATGGTCTTTTTGAAGAAAGCGATTCTTTGAGTTGCAAGTTGAACTAGCTACTCTTTCATGGAACATCACATTTACTAGAGAGAAGGACCAACAAACTATGGTTTTCAGACTTGGGTATATGGCAATCTTTCTCACAAAAAGGAACAAAGTGAATCTGTCACTTTAGAAAAATATGACAGTGTTTATTGTGAGCAATTCATTTTGAGCTTTGTATCACTGAATTTTATAAAACTTGTATTTGCCACGTTGTGTTTCATAGTTTCCCAAAATTTAAAACTTAAAGACTTTTCTGTTGAAGTCTATCATGATATTCAAGGAATAAGATTTTTAAAATAATATTTAATGAAATGTGTCCACATTTGGAAGATCTGCATAGCTCAGTGAATCAGCTCTTTCCAAATGACCAATGCATGATGTTACTTAATTATGTAAGGTTAAAATATTCAATCAAGGTGTGACCACAGACCAATGGATTTTAACATAGTACAAAAATGTCATTGATATGGTTTCAAGTTCCACATTGCAACCAACTCTAAAGAAACTAGCATGTGTCAAGTTTTAGTGTAGTGGCTCGGCGCCTGTGGCTCAAGCGGCTAGGG
>NW_003852567.1:629860-649972 GCF_000181295.1 Otolemur garnettii
AAAAAAAAAAAAAAAGTTTTGGTGTAGTATCAAAGAATGATATCCAGAATTATGTAAAAAAGTTATAAGGGTGAGATTCTCTCTTCCAACTATGTATCTATTTCCAGGCTGGATTTTCTCCATATATAGTACTTCAAGCAAACCAACATGTAGAAACAGATTAAATGCAGAAGATTTTGAGAATCCAGCTGTCCCCTGTTAAGCCAGATATTAAAGAGATTTGCAGCAAGGCATGGAGGCTTACACCTATAATCCCAGCAACTGGGGAGGCTAAGGCTGGAGGATCCCCTTGAGCCCAGGAACTCTAGGCTGCGGTGAGCTATGATCATGCCACTACATTCTAGTCTGGATGACCCTAACAAAAAAAGAAAAAGATTTGCAAAGATGTAAAATCATTGTACATAAATAAGTAAATGTAAAAACTCTAATTTGGGAAGTGAAAATATAGTCACTTTTCATTTAGAGTGTTATGGTAACATGGTTAATGTGTAAAGGGCTTATTTTCTTTTCTTAAATTTTATTTATTTATTCTGAGACAGAGTCTCAAAGTTGTTGCCCTCAGTAGAGTTCCATGGCATCCCAGTTCACAGCAACCTCAAACTCTTGGGCTTAAGCGATTCCCTTGCCTCAATCTCCCAAGTAGCTGGGACTATAGGCACCTGCCACAACGCCTGGCTGTTTTTTAGAGACAAGGCCTTGTTCTGGCTCAGTCTGGTCTCGAACCTGTGAGCTCAGGCAATCCACCTGTCTCCACCTCTCGGAGTGCTAGGATTATAGGTATAAACCACCGCACCTGGGCTCGGCTTATTTTTATTTTTAACAAATTAATAAATATTTTAAAGCTTTCTCAGTTTCCATTTTAATATGGCAAATATTGCTAACTATAACCCACTTTGTCAAAAGCTCTTTGGGATCATCAATGATTTTTTTTTTCTTTTTTGAAATGGAGTCTCACTTAGTTACCCTCAAGAGAGTGCTGTGGTGTCATAGCTCACAGCAACCTCAAACTCAGAAGCTCAAGAGATCCTCTTGCCTCAGCCTCCCAAGTAGCCGGGACTACAGGAGCCTGTCACAGTGCCCAGCTAATTTTATTTTTAGTAAAGACAGGGGTCTTGCTCTTGCTTAGGCTGGTCTTGAACTCCTGAGGTCAAACAATCCAACTGCTTCAGTCTCCTAGAGTGCTAGTATTACAGGCATGTGCCATCATACCCAGTATAAATGTAAGGCATTCTAAAACCAAAAGATTTGACAGCCACTATGCTAGATCCACACCATTATTATTTGTGGACTTAGACACCGATGTATAACAAACTCACTTGACAAATGTTTATCAAGTGCCAAGTTTATGCTTGATGTTGTGCTAGGCATTGGGGATTCAGAATTAAAAACAACAGTCCATCTTCTGGAGGACTCACAGAGCAGTGGAGGGGACAACAGACACAAGGACAGTTGCAACAAGAGGGTAGGATGAGAGTGATAGGCGGTACCAAGAACATGTACGGATCAGGTGGAGGGGGTGGGCTGGGACATGGCCAGGGAAGGATTCCCAGAAAAGCTGACACCTGATCTGAGTCTTAAAGGCCACCAGGAAGCCTAGGGGAAGGGCATTTTAGGAAGAGGGAACAGAATGCATAAAACGGGGAAGCTTTGAGAAAAGTACAGTTATTTCCAGCTCTTGTACGTAGCTGAGCAAGAATGCAGCATGAAGTACAAGTCTGAGTATTGGGGGTGAGGTTGGGAATAAAAGGAGATGAGGTTAGAGAGGTAGGCAGGGGCCAAAACAAAGGCCCTTCTATACCATATTAAGAAATGTGGATATTTTCTAATCAAAAGGGGCAGGGAGTAGGGAGGCGCTTGAGAGTATTTTAAATCCTATGAGCATTTTTTTTTTTGAGACAGAGTCTTACTATGTCAACCTCGGTAGAGTGCTGTGGCGTCACAGCTCACAGCAACCTCCAGTTCTTGGGCTTAAGCGATTTTCTTGCCTCAGCCTCCCAACTAGGTGAGCTCACGACAACGTTCAGCTATTTTTGTTGTGGTAATTGTCCTTGTTGTTTGGCAGGCCCAGACTGGGTTCGAACCTGGCGGTGCCGGTGTACGTGGCTGGCTCCCTAGCAGCTGAGTTTTTTAAAAGGTCTTCGGCAGCAACATCGTGGGACGACTGAATGTATGAATGAGTTGGGGGGACCAGAATTAAGACCACAAAAAACCTAGACTAGGAGGTAACACAAGAAGCTGCCCAAGGCAAGCCCAGAGCTGACTGTGTGGAGGAACCTAACTTGTAGGAAGCAGAACTTCCAGGAGTAAGTGGATGTTAGAAGTGGAGATGTGAGAAATGGAGAGCGGGTACCACTTGATAACCCCAGGGGTGTAGCACAGGCTATTAGGTGGATGAAGTGTCTTTCACGGAGTTTGGGGAACTCTTCGAGGTCGGGTGAGGTTTTTCCACGTGTACCTAAGCAGATCTCAGCACATTTCCGCGCAGCCCAGGGATCCTACCCGGCCCAGCCCCACAGCAAACTCCAGGTCTCCCACCGCTCTGGGGCCCCCGGCAAACCGATCCCTCCCGGGTTCCTCAGTTGGGTCTCTCCTCCCCACCCCCTCCTCCCGGGTGGCTCTCCACTTCCTCTCCCCCTACCCCACCCCACCCCAATAGAAAATGAAAACAAACAGTCTCACGCCCCGCGTCTCAAGACTTTCCGACCCGAAGACCCGGCTTTTGCTGGCCTAGGTCGGAGGGGATCTCACCCCAGGATCCCGACGCCCGGCGGCTCAGTTCCCCTAGCCCCCGGCCTTCACCTCCCCAGCCTGGCCCCGCCTCTCCACGGGGAAACATCCCAAAAAAGGGCAGAAAAGAAAATTTGGCGTAACGTTGTCCCACTGGGGAAGAGAGGAGAGTCCGCTGGGAGAGGGAAGGAGAAGGGAGGGCGCGCGGGGGAAAGAGGGGAGGCGAAAGCTGGACCCAGCGGGGGAGCAGGCCGAAGGGGCGGGGGGTAAAGGGGGCGGAAAAGGACTTGGCGGGGGACAAGTGGGAGTAGGGGCAGGGAGAGCGCGCCCGGTCGTAACCTGCGTGGAAAATATGCGGGGCTACGTGGGGGCGGGGCAGGCGGGACGCGGAGCCGGGTCCCCAGCGGCCCCCGATCACAGAGGAGGGGCCTGGCTCTGGGTGCAGGGCCAGGGGCTGGGAGGGGAAGAGAGGTCAGGCCCGCTCTCGGGGACAGCAACCCGGGGCTCTGGGCTGTCCTCCTGCCTCAGTGTACCAAGCCCCCAGTGAGACTCCGCCATCACCACCACATCGGTAACGCAAACATAGAGCCTAGGACTCAGAGTAAACTGAGGCACTCGAACCGCAAAGAAGCTCCGCCTCCCAAGAGACATTTAATCCGGGGGGATTTACAGGAAACTTCTAAATTAAGGGCAGCGGCTGCTCCAGCTGAGGGGGGGGACTCGCCAGTCCCTACGCCAGTCCCTGCCCCAGGGCAGCTGCCGTGAGCTCACGCCCCGAAATAGCCTTAGGGGCCCCAGCCGCAGCTGCCACTGGGCCCGACTGTCAGTCACAAGCCCCCAGCCCAAGGATCCCCTCCCTTCTGTAGCACCAGAATTTTTCCAGCCGACGGTCGGCAGCTTTCCCCTCCGACGGCTGGCTAGGCAGATGGGGGTGGGGCCCCAAGAGGGGCGGGCCCAAAGGGGAGGGCACAGGGGGCGGCCGCGCCCCCCGGCCAGGCTGCGCTTCTGCCCCTACAAGGTTTGGGCAGAGGTGGGGGAGGGTCCTGGTACCCGGCTCCGCCCGGTCCCTCCCAGCCTTTTAGGCGCCCGCGGTTGGGACATCCCAGTCCCACTCGGTCCTCCTCACCCTCCACTCGTGCGCCTAGTCCCCGCAGCCAGCCCAGTTCTCACTGCCTGCCAGTCGGCCCACCCCCCACCGCAACCATGGACGCCATCAAGAAGAAGATGCAGATGCTAAAGTTGGACAAGGAGAATGCCATCGACCGCGCTGAGCAGGCCGAAGCAGACAAGAAGCAAGCTGAGGACCGCTGCAAGCAGGTGGGGCCATATGCCTAGTGCAGCCTCCTCTCCCCCACCGAGGTTGGGGTGGGCTTGTGCCCTCTGTCTCCCAGCCTTGGGCCTTCTCGTTAAGGCTCTCTCCCACCCAGTGTGAGATCTGGGCCTTCACAGTACTCTCGGACCCCTGGCCACAGCCACACTTCACATCTTACCCATCATAGCCTGGAGAGTCCCAGTCTCCTGCAACTTGAAGCTTCTCCTGTCCCCCAGCCAGGTCCCCCAACCCCCTTGACTGGGCTGTCTCTAATCTGTTATCCCCTTCTGTCCAGCAGCCTTCAAATATCTCTTGCTGCTCCCCTACACACACTCCTGCCTCCTCTCTGGGCCAGGGCCCCCACCCTGTCCCAGCTAACAAAGCCCCCTCTCTCTCAGCTGGAGGAGGAGCAGCAGGGCCTCCAGAAGAAGCTGAAGGGGACAGAGGATGAGGTGGAAAAGTATTCTGAATCTGTGAAGGATGCCCAGGAGAAACTGGAGCAAGCCGAGAAGAAGGCGACGGATGTGAGTGTGGACTTGGGGGAACCGTGGGAGGAGTTAGTATAATGGAGAGTGCCCCTCCTCCCCCCATGCATGGGAATCAGCAGAGAAAGACCTAGGACTGGTTTCCTTTCATTAATCAGGGCCAGAGCAAACTTACACAAGGAATTCAAGACAGTGGATAAATCAAAACCACCTACCACTTCCCCCAGAGGACTTAGCCTTCTAATCTGTTTGGGTCCAGCTTTTAAAATACATAGTGATCAAGCAATGAGTCATTGTAGGGTGGGTGGTATAAGAATTTGCCACCTCCCTCAGTTAATCTTGCAGCTGAAAATGGAGACTGCAGCTAGATTTGGGGGTGTGGAGATGAGGGTGTGAGGTACTGTTGAGCAGGAGAAGGAAAAAGATGGGGCCCAACTTGAGTTATGGCCCTAAGGGACCACTAGAAATTCCCTGGCCTTGATCTCTGGCTCCAATAGCACTGCTGTGCACTGGGGCCCCAGCTCAGGTTCTGCTGGCTCCTCATTTACCCTCATTAAGCTGTCAGCCTCAAGACCACACCAGGCCACAGGGCAGAGGGACAGGGCTATAAATGCCAAAGCAGCTACTTGGGCAGGGCCTGCTCACCCTGAACCCCAACCAGACTTCTCTACTTCCTACCATTCCCAACCCCCACCTTAAGAAGGGAGAATAGCCAAATGGCTTTGGATATGTTACTTTCACCATTCTCTGCCTCCATTTCCCCATCTGCCTTCCACCCATGATTATTTTAGGATGATCATATGGGGGGATTAGCATAAAGCATGATCCAAACATCAGAGATGACATTACTGTTTATCATTCTCCCTGTTCCCCAGCCCCCCAGGGTTGGGATTCTCTGACCTCCAGCCTCCAGTTTTGGTTCTCCACTGGCCTTGGCACTTGGAAGGGAACTGACCTGCAGCTGCTAGCAAAGACAACCATGGGCATCTGACACTCTATAAATAACCAAGGCCCAGTGCAGCTGGAGGCAGGACTGGAAACCCAAGGAGCTGGGTGGGGGGTGAAGAGGAGGGGGGCGGACAGAGCCAGAGCTGGGAAAGCAGAGCAGCAACAGTGCTAGCAGCAGATAGGAAAGACTGCCCAAACTTACCGTGTGACCTTGAACCCAGCACTTAAATTTACATGGTGCCTCAGTTTCTCCTTTCTCTCTTGCTTCCCATCTGTCCAGTGAGGACAGTAATCTCTGTCCTGTGCTTAGAGAATAGTATCCATAACTGGGAAGAGCTTGAGGAGCAGGAATTGGCAATATCAGTCCCATGACAAGGATCCCAGGACTCCCCAATCTTTGGGTCATTTGTTCCTCTACCACCATGAAGAGTTTTATTTTACAGAGTCTCATGCTTTTCTAGAGTAGTCCTCACTTTCCCCTAGAGTTATTCTTCCCAACCCCCAATGCTGTCCCCAGAATCCTTCCACACTGAGTCATTCGGCCCTGTGCCCATGATGGGCTCTTGTCACTCTAGGTGGCCAAGCTCCAGGTGCCTTTATCACCTGGAGGACAAACTAAGTCTACTTTCTATATATGGTGCTGTTTCTCCTGCCCTACCGTGCCACCCAGACCTGCTTTCCATACCCTCTGCCCCAGTGCTGCCACCCAGTTCCTTCTCCACTCACTTCTACCCCTACCCTGGTCATTTCTCTTTTCCAGTCTTAAATCTCAGGGTCTCTTTGTCTTTGTTTTTGAAGGAGAGACAGGAATACGCTAATGTTTATGGAGTGTGGACTTTGTGCAGGCAATATGCTTGGTACTTTCTGCATATTATTTTACTACTTCCAAAACTTGGCTCATGATCAGAATCATTTGGAAGCTTTTCAAAAGAGAGAGAGACTCCCAGGCACCCACCCTGGAGTTATCAATTCAGTGGATCTAACATGTTTGATTTTATGAGCCTCCAAAATGGTCCTGTTGATCAGTCGAGTATTAGAAGGACTGCATTATCTCAGAACACCCCTAAAAAGAAGAAACTGTTATTGCTTTCTTTCTTTCTTTCTTTCTTTTTTTTTTTTTTTTGAGACAGAGCCTCAAGCTATTTCCCTGAGTAGAGTGCCCTGGCATCACAGCTCACAGCAACCTCCAACTCCTGGGCTCAAGCGAGTCTCCTGCCTCCGCCTCCCAAGTAGCTGGGACCACAGGCGCCCGCCACAACGCTTGGCTATTTTTTTTTGGTTGCAGCCGTCATTGTTGTTGGTGGGCCTGGGTTGGATTCGAACCCATCACCTTAGGTGTATATGGCTGGCGCCTTAGCCACCTGAGCCACAGGCCCCAAACCAGAACTGTTATTGTTAATTCCAATTTATTAAGAAGGAAACTGAGGCTTAGAGAGGCTAAGTAAGTTGCCTACAGTCATGCAGTGGCTGAGAGTGGTGTCTCACAGACAGCATTCTGACACAGGCAATGCTCTGAACTCCAAACTGCTTTGCTTCTCTGATTTTACTTTATTGGTGCCCACCTTGCTCTGCCCTCTCATTTTCCCAGTGTATCATCAGTTTTGAGGCCTTTTTCCAAAACTTCCCATGGTTTTGCCCCCATATTGCAAGACCAGGGGCTGAGTATCCATCCCTCACACTGCGCCTGCATTGCCCCAGCTGTCTCCTGGCCTTGGCAGGAAGCCACTTGCTTATTCCAAGGATGGATGTCTCCTATAGGCCTGGCTTGCCTTCCTGGGAATTTGCCTGGCAGCTGGTGACATCACTGAGCTTGATTCTGTGATTGGCTATTTTTTTTTTTGAGACAGAGTTTTTAATTTGTCACCCTAGGTAGAGTGCCTTGCCTTCACAGCTCACAGCAACCTCAAACTCTTGGGCTTAAGTGATTCTCTTGCCTCAGCCTCCCAAGTAGCTGGGACTATAGGCGCCCACCACAATGCTTGGCTATTTTTTGTTGCAGTTGTCATTGTTGTTTAGCTGGCCCTAGCCGGGTTTCAACCTGCCAGCCTGAGTGTATGTGGCTGGAGCTGTAACCACTGTTCTACGGGCACCGATCCGTGATTGGCTATTCTTGGTGGCAGTCAAAACTGGTTGGCTTGAATCTTCCCCATCACCTCACTTGGGCCAAGCTTTGCTGTGACCGGGTCAGAGGTGCCTGAGAACATGGTCCCAGAACTTGGAGTGTTCTCACAGGGCACAGAGGACCTGTGTATAGATAACCATGCACAGTGCCAGAAGAGGCCCTATAGCAGGCAGAGGCCTGCTGGGGCTTGTCTAGAAATGCATGTTTTTGGCTGGAGCACAGTCTGGGCAGAAGATGGTTAATCAAGGAAAAAATAGGTTGAAAGTCTAGTAGCCAGGAAGCTGAGGTTCTTTCTGAGAAGTCTTGCCATCCTCTGGAGCCTCTCTGATTCTCATCCTTTTTGCCCTCTGACCCATAGGCTGAAGCAGAAGTGGCCTCATTGAACCGCCGCATTCAGCTGGTAGAGGAGGAGCTGGACCGGGCGCAGGAGCGCCTGGCCACAGCCCTACAAAAGCTAGAGGAGGCTGAGAAGGCAGCTGATGAAAGCGAGAGGTGGGCAGGGGTCCGGATGGGGGATGGCCAGGGAGCGTGGAAGAATTCTATCTCTTCTAGTCCTGAACGCATAATCATTCCTCTCCCTGCCTCTCAGAGGAATGAAGGTCATTGAAAACCGGGCCATGAAGGATGAGGAAAAGATGGAGCTACAGGAGATGCAGCTGAAGGAGGCCAAGCACATCGCCGAGGATTCAGACCGCAAATACGAAGAGGTGACAGCCCCGCTTCACTTCCTTTTCACTCCCAAGCCCCAAACACCCCCCAGTCATTCACCAATGATCCATTCTTTTTCTCTCCTACTTCCCCCCAGGTGGCCAGGAAACTAGTGATCCTGGAAGGAGAGCTGGAGCGCTCAGAAGAGAGAGCTGAGGTGGCTGAGAGGTAGAGATACCCTGGGGTAACAAGTGAATCTCTGCCTGAGCCAGTCCCTGTGGGGCCTTTTGCACAGTGGGGAGGCAGTATCCCAGGCTTGGGGACACAGGGACACTTGTCTTGTCCTCTGACCCCCAACTGCTGCCCCCAGCCGAGCCAGGCAGCTGGAGGAGGAACTTCGAACCATGGACCAGGCCCTCAAGTCCCTGATGGCCTCAGAGGAGGAGGTAGTGACCTCTCTGGACGTTTCTAGGCAATGGTGCCTTCTCTTGGCTCACCTTTTCTTCCATCTCAGCATCCCAGGCTGCTCTCTCTCACCTGAGGGTCAGGAAGGGCCTGGGGCTTCCAAACTCTGCCTGCTGTCACTCTTACAACCTTGCTCTTCTCTTCTCTCCTCCACCCCTCCCCCACTGTGTCATTTCCACTGTCTGGCCTCACTGTGCCCCCACACCCTGCCCCACCACACACCCCCTGCAGTAAATGTGGGGACCTAGAGGAGGAGCTGAAAATTGTTACCAACAACTTGAAATCCCTGGAAGCCCAAGCAGACAAGGTAGAGGGGGACAGAAGGGCAGTGAGGATGGGGTCCTTCAGGGAAAGGGGTGAAGAGCCCATGCAGGAAGGGGTGGGGTGTTCAATGGAGGCAAAATCGTGAGGAATCTGTGGGGTTAGTAAAGAAAGGAAGGATTTGTGGAGGCAATGTACTTACTGATGGCATGTGTCTGTTCCTAAAAGTATTCCACCAAAGAAGATAAATATGAAGAGGAGATCAAACTGCTGGAGGAGAAGCTGAAGGAGGTGAGAGTTCTCTTCTAGCACCCAGTCTTCCTTCAAGCCACCCTCATCTGCACCAGAGACTGCTGGTGGCAGGGAGTGTGGGGATAGGGATGGGAGAGAAAATTGACCAGTGATCTCAAGGAAGGCCTAATTTTTTGCCATTTCTCTCATCCTGCCTTTATTCCCAGGCTGAGACTCGAGCAGAATTTGCTGAAAGGTCTGTGGCAAAGCTGGAGAAAACCATTGATGACCTAGAAGGTAAAAGAGATACTCCTTAATACACCCAAACGTTGTTAAGTAGGTCCACTTCCCCATGACTATCTGCCCCTTCTCGCCCCATTCTATTTGCCACCAATAAACTAGAATTGGACCACCTAGGACTCCACAGACTCCAGGGGGATATGACTACAGTTCAAATTCAAGTAATTGTAGCTGGCCACTCACATCAGCTCTAGTATTTCTCAAGCTCTCAGCTCTTGAATGCATGTGAATTATCTGGAGAGTTTTTCAAATACAAATTCCTGAATCTTTCTCCAAAGTGATGGCTGACTTTGGGTTGGAGAATTTGTATTTCTATCCAGCTCTTTGGTAAAGCTGTTGGTCCTCAGACCACACTCTGAGAAGCACTAATTTAGATAACCTTATCTCCAAGTGTAGCACAATAGAGTAACATTATAGAACCTTTATAAAATAGAGAACTATTTGATTTAACATCTAGGTTTGCATGACAACATCAGTGGAAAATACTATTTTAAGCTACATTTGATGAAAACGATCATCCAGATATTTAAGTCTGTGGCTATTTCCATTATTAACAGTGTTGAGACGAAAGGTGCCTTTCTGTGCCTATCTATTCTATGACAAACCTTTAACATTCCCACTTCTCTTGCTTCCAGCCTTCTCAGGCAAGCGTCAATTTTATCTCCAACTTTAAGATGGTAGCCCTCTTGGGCTTCAGCACCCTATCTCTGCTCATTAAGCAAACACTCCTGCTTGTCTAGAGCACAGTGCCCTGGGTCCCTGGGGAGGCAGAAGCTCCTGGGGAGAGGACCAATTTGGGGTACAAAGAAGGATAAATTAGAGAGTTGGAATGAGGAAACTCAGATGGCTGTCCAGCCTGTTCTCTGGCCTGTCTCTCTCATTCTTTCTGTCTACCACTCTCTGATCTTTTCCCCTCCTTCCATTTTCCCTCCCTCCTTCCTTCCTTTCTCTTTCCCTCCATTTCCTCTCCCTACACTCCCACCTGGTCCCCCTTCCCTGGACTCCCCAGATGAAGTCTATGCCCAGAAGATGAAGTACAAGGCCATCAGTGAGGAGCTGGACAACGCACTCAATGACATCACCTCTCTCTGAGCTGCACACCAGTGTAGCCACCCCCGCCCTTTTTCTCCTCTCCTTTCCATTCTCTCTGTGGGTAAGGGGAGGCAGGAGGAACAAAAATTACCAACATTGCACAGCCGGGCTGGGAGCAACCGAGGGAGAGCTCCCATCATACGCACTGCCCACTCTGGCACTGGCTTCATCCTTCTACCTACCACATCCTCCACCCCTCTTTGCTGCCTAATAAATTCTGAACTTGGCCTCCACGCTGTTTTCCTGCCCTCCAGAGAGCACTTCCATCACCACCATAAAGCACTGGTTCACTCCTGTATACCCTGGCTGTTAACCAACACCCCCATCTTGTGACATAGCCTCCACACTGAAACCCCTCTGCATAGCATTCCTGGTCTGTCATACTCTGACTCTCACTGCTGCATGTGGGCAGTGTGACCCCCCACACACAAACCCCGTGCCCATTGCTGACCCTGGAACACTTAGCTGGGCATCCAGAATCAAGCAGAAGGATTGAAAGGGAAATGGGGTATTGAGGTACCGGGGGCCTGGAATGAAGTCTGGAAAACCGTTGGATGTCAGCAACATGGGGCTTTCACTGCAGCTGCAGGTCTGTTTTCTGCCTCAAGTCTGTCTGTCTGGCCCTTCCTTTCCTGGCTCAGTCTTTGTCTTTCCTTCTGTTTCCCACTTTCTCAAACCTTCTAAAGAAAGAGTGTAAATTAGTTGATGACTCAGGCCCCCCATCCCTGAGACATTGAATGAGGCATTTGTGTCCTGTTCCCTTCATCTTGGTCAGTCCATCATGTGCCCATGAGATCCTTAGATCCCTGAATGCCATGTCCTGTGTTTCCTAACCTACTCTGTATCTATGTGTCAATTTCCCCTGTCCATGTCACCCCATGACTCCCCTCCCCCTCCTTACCTGCTGCTTCCCCTCACAGAGACCTTGGCCAGTGCCAAGGAGGAGAACGTGGAGATTCACCAGACCCTGGACCAGACCCTGCTGGAACTCAACAACCTGTGAGGGCTGGCTACAGTTACCGCCCCAACCCAATAAAATTGATGTTACTGGTATCACGGGGCCCTGTAAGCCTTTCTTTGTTGCTGGTGATGGAGTTAAAAGGACCCCTGAATGAGCAGCACCTGGGTCTTTGCTCTGTGATGGGATGTCCTTTTCAGTGGCAGCTGTGGGGTAAAAGCACAGGGCTCCCTGAGGAGGGACTGTGGACAGGCTTTGTGAAGCAGACAAGACCAACAGGGCTGGGGGGACATCCTGGCACTAACTCCCTGGAAGGCAAAGGAGCTGCCATCCGCTGCACTGCCTTATTCCGGTGCATGCTGAAGGCAAAAGTAGAAGATGTGATACAGGTTTTCCTTGAGCAGGGTGAAAACTCAGAAGCCTCTGTATGGTTTTAAGTCTACAGGCTGTAGTCTTCCCCACTCCCAACACATACACATATGCACACATCTGCACACACAAAGGGACATTGCAACAATTTCAGTCATTTCTTTCCCCTTCCTGATAACATTTGTGTTAAACAGAATGATACCCCTCCAAAAATGTCCACATTCTAATCCTGTGAAATGTTATCTTACATGGGAAAAGGACTTTGTGATTAAGCAAAACTTTGCGGTAGGGAGATTATCCTGGGTTATCTGGGTAGGCCCAGTCTGGTCACAATCATTCTTATAAGAGGGAGGCAAGGGCTCGGCGCCTGTGGCTCAAGCAGCTAAGGCGCCAGCCACATACACCTAAGGTGGCAGGTTCAAATCCCCAGCCCGGGCCCGCCAAACAACAATGATGGCTGCAACCAAAAAATGGCCGGGCATTGTGGCGGTCGCCTGTAGCCCCAGCTACTTGGGAGGCTGAGGCAGGAGACTCACTTGAGCCCAGGAGTTGGAGGTTGCTGTGAGCTGTGATGCCATGGCACTCTACCCAGGGGGATAGCTTGAGGCTCTGTCAAAAAAAAAAAAAAAAAAGAGGGAGGCAAGAAGGTGAAAGGCAGTAAGTAGTAGGGGATGTGACAATGAGAGCAAGAGGCTGGAGTGATGCATGGAAGGAGTCAGGAACCAAGGAATGCATGTGGCTTCTAGAATCTGAAAAAGGCAAGGAAAGTTGCTAGTCTCAGAGCATCTACAGGAAACCAGCCCTACCAACATAACTTTAGCCCATAAGATTTATTTTGGACTTCAGAACCTCCACAACTAGAAGAAAATAAATTTGTATCACCACTAAATTGGTGGTAATCAGAGCAGCAATAGAAAGTTCATATACCATCCTTCTGATCTGAGGAACAAAAGCGATTTCCACATACTTTATCAGAAATATTTATTTTAAAAAATTCTTTGGAGGTTGAAAAGGAAGTGGTATAATGGGCAGGGCAGGACAAAGTTTCCAGCTCCCCCTCAGATTTCTCTAGCCGGCTTGTCTGCACATTCTCCAAGTTCAGGCACCAGTCTCAGCGACCTCTGCTGGGTGGTAGCTAACAATTGCTTTGGTCCCACTTCTGTGTGTACATGAGGGAAGCTTAATCAGAAAACTGGCCCAGGATGAGCTCACGTGTGTGCAATGTGCACGAAACTTGGTGTTCTGGACTCCACAGGGGTTGGGGGTCGTGCTTGAGGGAGGAGTCAGTATAATACCTGTGCTGCCTTCTCATCTGCACAAAGAGGGTGATGCTGGTGACAGCAAAGAGGAGGCCAAAAACCAGGGCCAGGATGTCACCTGGGAGAGAGAAAGGAGAAGGCTACTTCCGGGAGAGAAGGGTCCATGGGTCCCCCAATCCCTGTCCTGAGTTCTCAGGTAGCCCCCAATGTCTCAGTCTCTAGAAGAGGACAGCTGAGGGATGGGGTGGATACACAGGAATGGGTAAGATATGCACCATTTTTCCTTCCTGAAAGCTAAGTAAAAGTGCTGTTTGGGAAAAGGAATGCTAAGAGATTTCTGGACCTTCATTCTGATCAGCTAAGCCTTGGGGACAATGGGGGTGTCCCCCACCCCCATCATCGGACTCAGAATCATACTGGGGTTTGGGTTTGTTCTGCGGCAAAGGAGAGGGAATAGAGATGGCCCTGACTATCCCCTGGGAGGGGTGTCTCCCAGTAAAAGGGCAGGAAGAAGGGCACAGACTCACCAGCAGCAAAGCAGGAATTTAGGTGGACTGCACAGAAAAAGAAGACAGAGCCACACTGTGATCACCAGTGAAGACACTTGGGAGAGTGAGAGGACACCAGACAAAGCAGTACCTGGCTCAATGGTCTGAGGACTACTGTCCACTTGAGCAGGGAAAGAGGCCTCAATCACTCGTCCATTCAAAGGCTGTGTCGCTCGGAAATTCATCTGTAGTCGGGAGTCACTGGGTCCCCATAGGGAGCCAGAGAGCATGTGGAGCTGGGAAAGGGGTTGGGGGGGAATCAAGGCATGAAAGGAAACAAGGGTCCAAGGCCTTCTCAAAGCCAGCACCTCAGGCCACCACCCTCTATCTCCCATACCCCCTACACCCACCCCCTTGATTTCTTCATTCTCCTCACCTCATCCTGCATCCCCTCTGCCCCACAACCCCCTGTCAACACCACCCCCAAACCCACCTGCTTAGCACTGAGCTTCACTGTCTGGTTGAACACAGTCCAGATGACCCCCTGAGCACAGGGAGGTGTGGTCAGAGACCCCTCATATCGGAAGTAGCGGCTGAGGTCAGAGGGTAGCAGTGCAGATATGTCCAGTCCTGGGACCCAAGTCTCTGAGCCTGTGGAGAGGACCTGTGTTGGGGTCTCACCTACATTGTGCCCCTAGAAGCTTCTAGGTATAGGGATATAGTTTCACCTCCCAGGACCAAGTTAACTCAAGTCCCTGAGACACTTCTTCACTAAGTGTGTCCCTTCCCATACATAAGATGTAACTCAAAAGAAAGCAAAGAACTTTGAGGCCAAAGTCCTCTCCCTGTGTCTTCACTCTTCCTGCATACTGCCACAAGAGGCTGGACCAGAGATTTAAGTCCAGAGTGAATTAAAAAGGGTAAATGAGTGACATAACTTATAAATAAATGTGAATATTTAATAAACAGACGTAAGAATTCCAAAGTTCTTTTAGTTTAATAAAACAGACACAAGAATTCCAAAGTTCTTTTAGTTTAACAAAAACCTAAAGGTCTAGTAAAGTTAGTGAGGTATAAAATGACCTAGAGGGACTGAGAAGGTAAAGATTTCCAATAAAAATATTTACAAAGTCAAACTATTTGCTGCTTATAAAATAGAAGTAGACAGTTCTCAGAAGGTTTAGCTCTTCGGACTTAACCTCAAAAATCCCAGATAGTTTTTAATCTTTTCTTTGGTTTTTGTTTGGTCTTTAACCATAAAGCCTGCTGTGGCCCAGCCTGCCTGGGCCCTTTTGGCTCTGTCAGCTTTGCAGTCATTATCATAAGGAAAGCCAAAAAACACTTCAACTCTCCCACATGGGAGGGAGCCCACTTCCAGTCTCAGGCTCCCCAGGGCAATTCTCTATGAACCAGGGCATCAAGGATGGGGGCCAGACCAATAAACTGACCTTCTTCAGCGATTTCTTCCAAATGTGACAGCAACTGCTCATAGGCACTATTTTCTTCTGGCCCCTCCTGAGGGATGACAGTGTAAAACAGATCAATACCAGGGAGGTTGGAACGTCCTAGAATTTCCCTAGTCCTCTCTCATTCCTCAGCTCTGAGAATGCTAGGGGAACATAAAATCTCATGTATCATTACTCAAAGTCTATTTACTCTTGCTGTGCAAACTAATACGCTTAGGGAACTGATTTTCTACAGCCAGCTGGAGGGGAGAAGGAGAGAGAGGGGACACTTTACTAGGATACTAGGTCCTCAATGACCTGGGCCTGACTAACATTATACAGTCTTGTTCACTGTTACCTCCACACACTCCATGATCTCTATCAGAAAACCATGATACACCTTTATATTCATGTTACTTCTGCACTCACCTTAATAATACATGTGTTTGACTTTTGGAATGAGATCCTGACATACTATTTCTGAGGCACTGCTCTCAAACTTTGTGTTGTGTGGTTGGCGCTAAGCCTGGCAGTGATCCTGGAAGGAATCTCACCACCCCTTCATTTTACTGGCCTCCTCTAATCATTGAGTGTGTAGCCTTGATTATTAAGGCCCAAAGAGGTCACTATATACTGCATTTTACAAAGAGAAAATGATGGATCATTGGAGAATTAGAGAATTACTCTTTCTGATGTCCAGACTACTGCATCTGCCATTCCCCAAATAGGTCATATTTTGAGTCTTTGCACACACTGTTCCCTCCATGTGGCACACTTCCTTTACTTTTCTTTCTTTCTTTCTTTCTTTTTTTTTTTGACACAGCAGCTCATTCTGTTGCCTCATGCTAGAGTGTGGAAGCCTCAGCCAGCTCACAGCAATCTCAAAAGCCTGGGCTGGAGAGATCCTCCTGTCTCAGTCTCCAGAGCAGCTGAGACTATGGGCCCCCCTGCACAACAGCCCAGCTAGTTTTCCATTTTTTGGAAGAGACATAGTCTTGCTCTTGTTCAGGCTGGTCTTGAACTCCTGGATTCAAGGGATCCTCCCTCCTCCGCCAGGCAGAGTGCTAGGATTACAGGTGTGAACCACCAGATGCGGCCTAAACACTTCCTTTTCCTCCTCACTAGAGAAGGAGTTGCACCTCCTCTCTCACCACCATTTTTACTCCACGTCGTTTTATAGGGCATGTTATGTTAGCCTCCCCTACTGGCTGTGGACTCCTTAAAGGCAGGAACCTAGGCCTTTGAATCCTTGTTGTAGCCAAATGCCTGGTTCACGGTGGGTTTTGAATAAATAAACTAGTAAGTGAATGAAGATGATAGCCTGGGCACCAGGGTGAGCATGGATGGGGGTAAGATACGGTGAGACCGCTGAGTCCAGGAGCGTGGAGAAGCAGGGAGTTGGGGTCGGAGTCCAGAGTCTGGTACCTGCAGAAAGGAGGCCAACACGGCCAGGCCTCCCGGGCGCCCCAAGGCCTCGTCAACTTTGGTAAATGCGGTGCTGAGATGAACCACATGGATCTGGAAAGGACCCATAGGTAGGAGCGGGCCAGATCTCCGGCCCCGCCCCTCCCCTGTGCCCTACTCAGCTCAGTGCTCACCTCGGCAGGGAAGCGGTGGCCATCAACGGTGTGCTCTGAGCCTGGGCGCCCTGGAGCCCCCCAGTGCAGATGCAGCTGCAGGGCCCTGTATTCCTGCCCAGGACCCAGGGCCATCTGTACCCCGGGAGGCAGAGTCAACTGCACTGGGTGAGGAGAGGCAGGTGAGTCACGCCCCGCCGCGCCCGCCCCGTAGGGCACCGAATCCCCAGGCACCACCTCGCCCGTCGCACTCCGGAGGCTGCGCCCCATCCCGGGTAGCTCGCCGCTTCCCTGAGCTTCTGCGGAGCACCCCTCACCAGTATGGCCATTGTTGCGCAGGCGCAGTTCTGGGAGTGGCGGGAGCTCAAAACCCAGGAGTTCCAGGGGTCGCAGGGCGGGGCACGGCGCGGCGAGCTCGGGGCGAATATCTACCGGGGACTGAAAGCGGCCTGCGCAGGCTGGGGACACCTGCGGCCAGGGCGGGTCTCCTGGGGTGAGAGAGTGTGGTGAGGAAGTCTGATAACTAGATCAGGAACTTTTAGGGAACCCGGGTTAAAAAAAAAAAAAAAAAGTGATGGGGTGGAGTCAGGAGGCTTCAGGGCGGGAAATAGAAATCAGGGATGTGGGCGGGGACAGGCAGTGGGCTTTGGCGGAGACGCTCAGAACCCCAATTAGGAGATGGTTGGGCAGATCAGCAGAGCTGGGTTCCGAGGCTGGGTCTGTGTAGGGCGTGGGTGTCTCACCTCCATAGCGCCAATGACTGTGGTCATCGCCTGCGTAAGTAAGATGAACAGGCGGATCTCAGAGCCCAGTCCCTTTCCTGGGACAGGAATGGGTAGGAACCTCTTAGAGACAGGTTTGCAAACTCAGATGCCTTACAGGGCACAGAAGGTAACATACGTGAAGCTGGCCAGGTGTAACGCACAACAGACTCTAACCAAAGTTACACCACACCTGGTTAGGCCACACAGCACACCTCGAAGTTTGCAGCCACTGTCTCAGGGTCTATAAAGTGAGTGGGCACCTCAGTCCACAGCCCAAATCAATAGACCATCTTTCCTTTCTCCCTCACTCCTCTTTCCTCCCTGCTGATCCCTTTGCCCTGTCTAGTCCCGACTCCTTTCTCAAAGTTCCTGGCTTGGGAGTCCAGATGCCAGGTCCCTCTACCTGCTGTCTCCTTTTTATGTCTCATTTTCCTCATTGCACAGGAATGAACCTACAAGTTCTTCCAGATCGTCCTCTGGTACCCTCTCCACTGCCCAGTCTTTCCTCTCTTCCCTTCACACTCCTTCTTCCCTCTCTCCACCTATTTTTTCTCTTTCTCCCTTTTTCTTTTTTCCCATCTCTTAAGGCCCATTTTCTCTCACATCTATCCCCTTCTAGCTCTGAGGGTAGTGGTTTGGGAGTTCCTGAGAAGGGCTGCTGTCAGAGTACAGGCTCTTCTCCTTCCCTGGATGGTCACTGCCTGAGCCAGGGCATGGGGAAGGGAGGCATGAACCTCCTGGGGCCTAGATTTGGAGGCAGATGGCCACTTACCTTTCTTGTCCCTGTGGGCATTATTCTGGGGGTCTTGAGTATCTCTGGGAGCCTCAATAGTAGGTAGATCCTCTAACTTCAGGGAGTCTTCTTCTCCTGGTTCAGGCTTAACTTCATGTGGATCTTCTTCTCCAAGTGGATCTTCTTCTCCAAGTGGATCCTCCTCTCCAGGGGGATCCTCTTCACTGGGCAGATCTTCCTCACCTAGTGGGTCATCTTCCCCAGACGAACCTCCTCCAATGGGGGGATCCCCTTGCATCTGGAGCATGCTCTGGGGACGGACAGGCACCAGGAGCAGCAGTGACAGCAGCAATTGCACAGTAAGGCCTGGGGCAGGGGCGGGAATCAGCAGAGGGAGCCAGGGGCTGGGGCACAGGGGAGCCATGTGGCTGACTGCGGGGTGTCCCAGCATACCGTGTGGACGGGTAGTACGTGCATTGGAAACAGGAGCCTGGTGGGGGAGGAGCAAGCCTGGAGGGGAGCAGGCTGACTCACAGAGTGCACTTTTGTAGAGATGGAGCCAAAGTCCCACAGGTCTGTC
This sequence comes from Otolemur garnettii, assembly GCF_000181295.1. Lineage (NCBI taxonomy): Eukaryota > Metazoa > Chordata > Mammalia > Primates > Galagidae > Otolemur > Otolemur garnettii. The sequence goes on from NW_003852567.1 coordinate 648,625, forward strand.
TGGCCCTGTGCCCCCTCCCCATACAAAGCCTAAATCGGGGTGGAGTGAGGGGCAGGTGTGTGCACAGGTAGAAAGTTATCGGGGGTCATGGGTTCAGCTTGGAACCCAAGGCACCACCTGGCACAGTGCAGGTTCTCCCTGGCACTGCCAGGTTGCTTGCCAGCTAGCCTAAGCTAAGCCTGGCCTGCTTCCCAGTCCCTGGAAGAGAAGGAGAAAGACAGAGGAGCTGGGCCCCTGTATCCTCAAGTGAGAGGGAAAGCAGCCCATATACACACATGCCTGGTCCAGCCAGGGAGCAGATAAAGGGGTAGGATAAGCTGCTAGGGAAGCTGAGGGTGAGTTAGGTAGATGAGTAGGTAGAAGGCAAATTTGAGCTTGAATAAAAAACTGAGTACATGTATGATAAGAACTCTGCTGGATTTTACCTAAATGTGTATTTTGTCATAATACTCCCCTGCTCAAAAACTTCATTGGCTCCCCACTACCCACTGCTTACCAAAGTATGCACATTTTGTCCTTCTGGCTTCCAAGTCCTTTCTAAAACTTACCCAAGAGACCTTTCCATCTTATCTCTGAGTCTCCCTCATAGTCCAGCCAAATTAAACTATTTGTTTGTTCTCCAAACCTTTTACCATCTTTGTTAATCTAGTTCTTACTCCCTGGAATGCCATTCACTCTTGCATTCAAACAAATATTTGTTTAGTACCTACATTTATCAGGCACTGGGCTATGGACTAGGGGTATAGAAAAGAATAAGAGGGCCGGTGCAATGGCTCATGCCTGTAATCCCAGCACTCCGGGAGGCCAAGGTGGGTAGATTGCTTGAGCTGAGGTGTTCGAGACCAGCCTAAGTAAAAGTGAGACCCTGTCTCTAAAAATAGCCGGGCATCGTGGTGGGCACCTATAGTCCCACCTACCTGGGAGGCTAAGGCAGGAGGATCTCCTGTGCCCAAGAGTCTGAGGTTGCTGTGAGCTATGATGCCCTGGCACTCTACTGAGGGTGACAAAGGCCCTTTTTCTGTCTCAAAAAAGAAAAAAAAAGGCGGGGGGGGGGAAATAAGGCCCAGTCCCAGCCCGAGGAGCTCACAGTCTAGTGGGTAAGTGCAGACATTATCATGATACTGAGAGTAAAGAGATTAATTCTGGCTCAGAAGGCAATACAGAAGTAGGCTAAATTTAATCATGGCCTGGAAGAAGAATCCAGTTGGTAAAATGAATAGGGAGAATGAAGGATATTCTGAGCAAAGAGGAGACATGAAATATTTTGACCAGGGCTCGGCGCCTATAGCTCAACCGGCTAAGGCGCCAGCCACGTACACCTAAGGTGGCGGGTTCGAATCCCCAGCCC
>NW_003852567.1:651834-654296 GCF_000181295.1 Otolemur garnettii
CCCGCCACAACACCCAGCTACTCTTTTTGGTTGCAGTTTGGCCAGGGCCAAGTTTGAACCTGCTACCCTCGGTATATGAGGCTGGCACCCTACTTACTGAGCCACAGGCACTGCCCATTCATCACATTTTTATGGACCCCAAATTATCTGTTTTGTTAGAGTGACTGTCATATTGTATACACCAAAACTTGTACAGCTGAATGCCTGCTATCCTATAAGGAGTAAGGAGTAAGTGAGCCTAAGATTTTAGGTTGCTGTCCATGTTAGTGTGATCCACTGTGCCCTCTGGATGGTCAGTTGATTGTCTTGATTAGCTATGTCATTGGCGTCCTCCTTGGACCCTGACACATGGAAATCATATGCTAATATCTAAAATGGATGGGCCTGTACAAGTCAGAATATGGTAATGACCAATCTAATTGAGGATGGAAAGGTCATGGGAGCAGAGAGGACAGATACTAGAGTCTGGAGACTGCATGGCTGGACATGTTTCTCCACCACCAATCTCAGCAGCTATAGTTCATTTTCCACTGTACAGCTGTTCTGAATAGTTCAGTCTTTTTCTATGTTAGGTTCATCAGCATCTCCTTGTACATATCTCTCCAGCGCTCTCTCTGTTCTGGTGTCTCTGGGGCTTTCAGTATTTCAGAGCATGGATCTGTCTGTAGGTACAGCTCTTTCTCTCTGTGTTACAGCTCACTGATTTTCCAAATGCTATTCCCTATGGCTGTTTCTCTCCTTAGTTCTCAGTCCCTGTGTTTCTCATCAGGGTGGAGAATGTGGACTCTGACCCTGGATCATGCCTTCACAGCGGGGAGTCTGCCAAACCCACAAACAGGTGTGAGCTCTTGAATTTCCCCAGGCTGAGACATTAGTACTTAGGACTATCCGACTAGGACAACCCCCGCCTGGGGCAGGACCTCTCTGCGGCTGTTATAAAGGTCAAGCCTTTGGTCATTAGGGTCTGGTCTGTGTCTTCAAACACTTGGGAGCCATGCTACTAAAACATGTGTCTCTGCTAATCCCAGGGTTGCAGAGGAGGGATCTATTCACTGGTCAGGTGGAAGGAGAAAACACTCCTTCTCCTCAGATACGGTTGAAGAGCCAAGTCCGATCAAAACACTTCCAGGGCTTTGAGGCTGACCTGTAGTTCTGGCCCATTTCACTATCTGTATTAGTTTCCCAGGGCTGCCATAACAAATTACTGGGGGCTTAAAATAGCAGAGATTTACTCTCTTACTGTTCTGGAGGCCAAAAGTCTGGAATCAAGGCTTTGGCAGAGGTTCTTCCCTCTGAACATTCTAGGGAAGGATCCTTCCTTTTCCCTTCTACCAATATTGGCTCCAGCCATTCCTTGGCTCATGGCTGTGTAACTCCAATGTTTGCCTCCAGCCTCACATAACCTCCTCGTCTTGTCCACTGGGTGCCTCTTACAGAGGTATTTATCGTCAGATTTAGGGCACACCAAGATAATCCAGGATGATCTCATCTTAAGATTCTTAACATAATTATATCTGCAACCATCTTTTTCCAAATAATGTCACAGTTACAGGTCAGGGGGTCAGGACATGGACATGTCTTTATGGGGGCCACCATTTAGAACTGTAGTTGAACTGAAGTGGATGCACAGGATAAGAAAGGATGAGTCTGTGTTGGAGAACCTCATGCTTTCAGTCCTCATCCCTCTCCATATTATTTGTAGGCAGTTTCTTTTTTTCTTTGGTTTTTTTTGTTTGTTTGTTTTTTGTTTTTTTTGAGACAGAGTCTCACTATGTTACCCTTGGTAGAGTGCTATGGCATCAGCTCACAGCAACCTCAAACTCTTGGGCTCAAGCGATTCCTTGCCTCAGCCTCCCAAGTAGCTGGGACTACAGGTACCCACCACAATGCCCGGCTATTTTTTTGTTGGAGTTGTTTAGCTGGCCTGGGCCAGGTTTGAACTTGCCACCTTTGGTGTATGTGGCTAGAACCATAACCACTTTGCTGCGGGTGCCAAGCCTATTTGTAGGCAGTTTTATCCACCCCCATGGCTCTTACAAATTGATGACAGCCACGTATCCCCAGGGTGAGCTCTCTTCACCCCTTCCCATGTCAGACTCCAAATTATCTAATAGACAAGACATTTACACATGATTCCAGAAATACTGCAAGTTTAACAGGCCCTAAAACAGAATCTGTCTTCCCCACAAACTTCATCTTCCTCCTTCTTCACTGAACAGCACCACCCTCCACTTAGTGGCCTATGCCAGAAACCTGGCGCCATCTTTGCTTTCATCTTTTCCCTCAACCTGACATTCTGTCATCATGCCCTATGAAGTCCACCCTCTAAACTTTTTGTCCAAACTGGGTGCAGTGGCCCACACCTGTAGTCTCTGCTGCTTGGGAGGCTGAGGTAGGAATATCACTTGAGCCCAGGAGTTTGAAGCCAAAGTTCACTGTGTACTTGTGAATAGCCACTGCAC
>NW_003852567.1:655000-659686 GCF_000181295.1 Otolemur garnettii
GCTGAGTCCAGATTACCAGAACAATCTTTTAAAAATATATATCTCTGGCTTGGCACCTGTAACTCAGTGGTTAGGGTGCCAGCTACATACACTAGGGCTGGCAGGTTTGAACCCAGCCCAGACCTGCTAAAACAACAACAACTACAACAAAAAAGAAGCCAGGCATTTTGGTGGGCACCTATAGTCCAAGCTACTTGGGAGGCTGAGGCAAGAGAATCACATAAGCCCAAGAGTTTGAGGTTGCTGTGAGCTGTGATGCCACAGCACTCAACTGAGGGAAACATAATGTCTCAAATATATATATATATTGCAAGGCTGGGTAGGGTGGCTTACACCTGTAATCCTAGCACTCTGAGAGGCAGAGGCCCAAGGATTGCTTGAGCTCAGGAGTTCAAGACCAGCCTGAGCAAAGCAATACCCTGTCTCTACTAAAAAGAGAAAAAGTAGCCATGCGTTGAGCATGTATAGTCCCATCTACTTGGGACAAGAGGAGTGCTGAAGCCCAAGAGTTTGAGGTTGCTGTGAGCTGTGATGCCCCAGCAATCAACCCCAGAGTGACTGATGTATCTATATCTATCTATCTATCCACATCTCAGCCAGGTGTGGTAGTTCATGCCTATAATCCCAGCACTTTGGGAGGTCAAGGCAAGAAGATAATTTGAGGCCAGGAGTTCAAGACCAGTATGGGAAAAATAGCAAGACCTCATCTCTAAAAAAGTAGAGCTGGGCTACTCAGGAGGCCGAGGTGAGAGGATTGCTTGTGTCTGCCTGGGTGATAGAGACTCTGCCTTCAAGTAAAATAATAAAGCACATATCATCTCACATCCTGTTTAAGACCCTTCAATGGTTTCCCATTGCCCTGAGGATAAAGTCCACAGTACTTAACATGGCTTTCAGAGGGCTGCCATTGCCTTGGTCTCTGTGGTGGACTTGTGACCTAGGTGGATCCAATCAGAGTGGAAGGTCAGCGTCTGAAGTATATGATGGCTAAAGGAAACTACTCTCCCTTTGTCAGCTACTATAACTATGGGCACCTGTCTTGTAGCCACAGTGGAAGCCAGCCTTAACGTGAAGGTAAAACCATGGGATGTAGTGTGGAATGGTGGACATGAATGAGCTGCTGTATTAAGCCAACCCTAGGGCCTGTTCCTCTGGACTTTTCGGTTGCATGAGCCTTTATATTATCTTATTGTCTAGCCATTTTGAATTTACATTACTTGTGACACAGTCTTATTGATATAAATTTCCTCTGTGGTTTGGCCTCTGTCTACCTCTTAGTCTCCCTTGTCATTGTCATCATTCTTTATCTTGCAATCCATGCCATTGTCTTACAGAACTTCTAGCCATTCCTTGAATTCATTGTATGCTTTTATGTGTGTCTAAGCCTCTGTCCATGCTGTTTGTTTCTCTTACCTTTCCACTCACTGCCATCTCTGCCTAGCTAGGTTTTGCTCATCCTTCAGGTATCAATTCATGTGTCACTTCCTCTGAGAAGCTTCCCTGACTCCTATAGTAGGATCAGTCCCTTCACTGCATGTTTGCATGAAATCCTAATATATATGTCCCTTGTAAGGATTTCTCACTTTCTAGTGACTTCTTACTGTACCTGCCACACTGGGGTGTAAGTTCCCTAAGGACAGGCTCATATTTGTTTTGTCCACCATTTCATTTCTATGCCTAGTGTAGGATCTGGCAATCAATTGGCATTTAGTTTTTAGTTGGACAATAAGATGATCATTGTTCGAAGCATCTCTAGGTTGCTTCTCCAGCATCTAGTGAGTTGAAAGCAGAGGTGAGGATAACTAAAGGATGGAGGGTAGATGCCTGCTCTCTGAACCTCTGCCCCTGATCCCTTCCTTCTTGGGCTTTGGGAGCAGAGTTTGGCATCTGTTCTAGGTAGAGTGTGATGTGCCTGACTTGGTCCCCAGGGAAAACATGGTTTGTCTCCAAGTGGGCTCAGTGTGTCTTCTTAGCTCTGCCCTCTTCTTCCTGCAGGGTTGGATGAGTCTCCTCCAGGAGGAGGCTGGACTCACAGGAGGAGTACTCCTCCTGGACTCACAGGAGGCTGTACTCCCTACCCCCTCTTCCACCTACCCAAAGCACACTCCCACACTGGCTGCATACCCACACAGACCCATCACCAGCTGCAGTCCAGGTGTTGTGCTCTGGCCTCATCACCTGGGCTCACCATAGGATTATCTGTTCTTTTTCATATTAGAGCTCTTTTTTGAGACACAATCTCACCTTGTTGCTCTGGTTTGAGTGCCATGGCATCATAGCTCCCAGCAACCTCAAACTCTTGGGTTCACATGATCCTCTTGCCTCAGCCTCCCAAGTAGCTGAGACTACAGGCACCCACCACAACACCTGGCTAGTTTTTCTATTTTTAATAGAGATGGAGTCTTGCTCTTCCTCAGGCTGGTCTCAAGCAATCCATCTGCTTGAGACCAACTCCTCCTGAGCTCAAGCAATCCATCTGCTTCCGCTTCCCAGAGTGCTAGGATTATAGGTGTGAGCCACTGTGCCTGGCCTCATATCTGACCTCTATGGTGAGCTGTCCCACAGTCACTTGAGCCAGTACAACCAGTCCCCCACCTATCTCATCTTATCCATTGCTTTAAGAGCGTAAGGTATAGTTTGATCCAACATTTCCCTTCTCTCCACCCAAGTCCTTCAAGTTATTTCTTCCTGGTCAAGCCCAGCAGTTTTCCTTTCTCAGAATTCTTAGAATGTCACAGCTAGAGGGGATCTCATAATCCTGACAATCCCCTGGTTCTTGGCTTGGGGCCCAGATTCCTAGGAGTCCAAAATGGTAGAATAGGGTCTAAAGTTTTTAACATGTTACTGTCATTTAAAATATTGATATATAACAATTGTACATATTTATGGAGTACAGAGTGATGCTTCCATATATAGTAATCAGATCAGGGCAATTAGCATATCTATCATCTCAAACATTTATTATTTCTTTGTGTTGGGAACATTCAGTATCTTCCTTCTAGCTATTTAGAACTTTTTTTTTTTGAGACTGAGTCTCACCATGTTGCCCTTGATAAAATGCTGTGGCATCACAGCTCACAGCAACCTCAAACACTTAGGTTTTAGAGATTTTCTTGCCTCAGCCTCCCAAGTAGCTGAGACTACAGGCACCCACCACAATGCCCAGCTATTTTTTGTCATTGTAGTTATCATTTTTGTTTGGCAGGCTCAGGCTGAGTTCAAACCCATCAGTCCTGGTGTATGTGGGCGGCACCCTAGCTGCTGAGCTATAGGCGCCAAGCCACAGTGCCTACCTTGAGTTGGTTTGTGTATAGGATAAGAGGAGCAGGGGCTATCTTGTTTCAGTCTTCTGTATGTGGACATCCATTTCCCCAGAACCATTTATTGAAGAGACCGTTCTTTTCCCCATGAATGTTCTTGGCACTTTTGTCAAAAATCAGTTGTCTGAGTCCAGATACAGCAGCTCACACCCGTAATCCCAGCACTTTGGGAGGCTGAAACAGGAGAATTACTTGAGGCCAGGAGTCCAAGACTAACCTGAAAAACATAGTGAGATCCAGCCTCTACAAAAATTTTAAAAGTTAGCTAGATGTGGTGATTCCAGCCTGGTCGACTGAGTGAGACCCTGCCTTTAAAAACAAAAAATCGGTTGGCCATATATACATAGATTAATTTCTGGGTTCTCTATTATCTTCTGTAGGTATATGTGTCTATATTTATGCCAATACCATGCTGTTTCACTTACTACAGCTTTGTAGTATATTTTGAAGTCTGATAGTGTAACACCTCCAGCTTTGTTCTTTTTGAAAGAGAGGCACTTTGATCGGCAGAGATCTCACAGACCACCGAGGCTTGTATTAAAAGGTTTTTATTGGTGGGGAGGGAGGCTACAGAGCAGCACCAAGGAAGAGAGATAAGAGGAGAGAAAAGAGGGGAGAGAGATAATGAAAGAGTGGGGAAGAGAAGAGAGAGAGCAGAGGAGAAAGGTGGGGAGAGGGGGAGACAGGGAAGGAGAAGAAACGTACCCTTATATAGGGAAGTCTCAGAATGTTGAAGGGATGGTGAGATAAGGAGTTATTCCTCCAGCGGAAAGAGGTGTTAGGGATGGGCAGCAGGTAATTGGAACAGAGTGATGAGGTAAGCCACTCCCTGTGCTTGAGGAGGAGTTGTAACTTTAAGAGTAGGAAGGGGCTTTCTCAGGCAATTATCTAATACTTTTTGCAAAGGATTGCTCTAGCTATTCAGGGTGTTTTGTGGTTCCATACAAATTTTAGGAATTTTTTTGTATTTCTGTGAAAAATGTTTTTTTAATTTAAAAAATTGTATTTACTTAGAAGCATTCAGAATGTCAACAAAACAGCTGCAACTTTTTTTTTTTGCAATTACAGAGTGGTATTCAGTTAACAGAACAACAATTATTTCATATAAGCTGCATCAGAGACAACTGAAGAGGAAAAAACTACCATCCTCATATATAACTAATTTGTGCTGTGCACAACAAGAACCTGCTTTAAATTTCCATGCCAATTTACAACCCCTATACTGTACCAGGCAAGGTTAGTGGCTACTGAAAATACCACCAGGACAGGGCTATCTAAAGACACATTCGGGGCTTGGCGCCTATAGCTCAACCGGCTAAGGCGCCAGCCACGTACACCTAAGGTGGCGAGTTCGAATCCCCAGCCC
>NW_003852567.1:661808-668581 GCF_000181295.1 Otolemur garnettii
CCACCTTAGGTGTACGTGGCTGGCGTCTTAGCCGGTTGAGCCATAGGCGCCGAGCCCATTAGAAGATTTCTAATACAAACTAATAAAATGGTACTGCCAATGTGCCCTCTAGGATTATTGCCAATTTTTCAAAAGGCCTAGGTAAGGAAAATATGGTACATTTTATTTTTGACGAGACAGCACAGACTAATCAAATCAGAATCACCAATTCCACATCACTTCTTTAGTTATTGACACCTGCTGAACAGAAGCTAACTGGCTGTCAGGTTTTGGATCAGTATGAAACGAGAAAATGAATCAGTAACTTAAAACCTATAAACTTCTGTCCAGGGACCAAAATATTTCAAACCTTGTGGCCTTTAAGGGGTCCTAGTAGTAGTGAAAGCATTGAGAACGACTGACGCCCCCAACCCCCAGCATCTGGCATGGGTCCAGGACAGAATCTACAGATTGGACACCGAGGTCCAGCTAGCATGTGCACTCCCAAGTCTCCTCAAAGTCCAGGCTACGTCCCCACGTTAGTGCCATCCGGCCTTGTCCCGGGCCGCCTACCTACAACGCTGCCTTTGCAGCATAGCTGCACTAAGGCGGAGGAGACCCTGCTGAGAGCTGTAGGCCGCTGCGCATGCTCTGTCCTGCTCGTTCACCGCCGAGGCCCCGCCCTCCCCGGCTGCAGTCCTGGAGCGGTTGGGATTTGAATCTCCGGCGGGCTGCGGCCGGAAGTGTCGGTCCATTAGCTCGGCATGGAGAATCTCGGACTCCATGCACGGTGCCCAGTGCAAGAGCAGCGTGCCCGCTGGGAGCGGAAACGCGCCTGCACCGTCCGGGAACTGCTGGAGACTGAGCAGCGCTACCAGGAACAGCTGGGTCTTGTGGCCACGGTGGGGGCCTCTATGAGGAAGGGACACCAGGGATATGGGAGGGTCTTTGTTAGGTTGGTGACCCCTACTATGGTGGTCTATCACTATAGTGATACAGAAGCTATCCTCCTGTATGGGCGTTAGCCTCCTGCAGGGTAAGATACCAATATTTTCTCCTTCCGCAGTACTTCTTGGGGATCCTGAAAGCCAAGGGGACCCTGCGACCACCAGAGCGCCAGGCCCTATTTGGGTCCTGGGAGCTCATCTACGATGCTAGCCAGTGAGTGGAAGAGGCGCGGGGAGAGGGAAGGAGGGACCGCCCTGGCCACTGGCGGTGCACTCAGTGGAGTCAGACTCAGTCTTATAACGGGAGCCTGTCAATTACCTCACCTTTGGTCTTGGCCCAGTGCCTTAACCTTCGGCAGCTTTGCATCTGTATAATGGGGTAGTAACACTACCACCTCCGGGGTAGTGCTATTCTCACAAGAGGATTAAATGAGGTGGTGCTTGAGAAATTCTTGGGCTGCCCCTTTACTGCCTTGCCCCACAGACAGCTGCTTCCCTACCTGGAGGGAGGATACTGGGGCCCTGGGCTGGAGGGCTTCTGCCGCCACCTGGAGCTCTACACCCAATTTGCTGCCAACGCAGATCGGTCCCAGGCCACCCTGCAGGTAACCTGGAGATGGTCTCAAATCTGTCCCCTTTTCTCTCTTGCCCCTTACATTTCCTCTTCATCTGGGGACCTAAACTTCATTCAGACATTTCCTGCACTTACAGAGCCCACTGGGTGCTCAGCTCTGTGCTAAGTTTCCCTGTAGGGGGACAAGGTTTCTCTCAGCTTACTGAAGGCTGGGAACCTGCACTCAGATGAATACAAGAGAAGTGGCTTCTCTCCCTGCTGCCAACACTTTCCTCCACCAGGAGCAACTAAAGAAAAACAAATGTTTCCGGAGGTTCGTTAGGCTTCAGGAAAGCCGCCCTGAGTTTAGGGGCCTTCAGCTCCAGGACCTGCTCTCTCTGCCTCTGCAGCGGCTCCAGCAGTGAGTGAACTCACTTTGATCTAAACCAGTGGTTCTCAACCTTCCTAATGCCACCACCCTTTAACACAGTTCCTCATGTTGTGGTGACCCACAACCATAAAATTATTTTCGTTGCTACTTCATAACTGTAATTTTGCTACTGTTATGAATTGTAATGTAAATATCTGATATACAGGATGTATTTTCATTGTTACAAAGGGGTCAAAGGGGTCATGACCCACAGGTTGAGAACCACTGAAAACCAACCTATCTGCATCTTTGTGAATGCTGCCCTCAGTTTTTTTTTTTGAGACAGAGTCTCACATTGTTGCCCTCAGTTGAGTGCTATGGTGTCACAGCTCACAGCAACCCTCCTAAGTAGCTGAGACTACAGGCTCCTGTCATAATGCCTGGCTATTTTTAGAGATGAGGTCTCACTCTACCTCAGGCTGGTCTCAAACTTGTGAGCTCAGGCAATCCACCTGCCTTGGCCTCCCAGAGTGCTAGGATCACAGGCATCGGCCACCATCCCCAGTCTGCCCTTGGATTTGTGGGATGCCTTGGGGTCTACCCAAGTCCCCTGCCTCTCCCTTGGGCCAAAGTGCTTCTAAAAACCTTTTGCAAAGGTAGATGTGAACCCACTGGAGTACCCAGGGTTTGCAACCTGGGCTCTTAGCTAGGACTGTGGAACTAACTGTACATTCAAGTGATGCAGCCTGTATTAGGGTCTCAGACAGGGTATTTGGAAAAGTTTGTTGAGATGAGGGGCTGCCCTACCTTAGAATTTCTGTCTCTGGGTTAAGCCTGAGTTAAGTGCTTGTAGTCAGGTTGTCTATAGTATCCTCCTTGACTTTCACCTTTCCATCTGTTCTCCCAAACTATAGTCAGTCTCCCATTGACTTTTTTTTTTTTTTTTTTAATACGGAGCCTCAAGCTATCCCCCTGGGTAGAGTGCCATGGCATCACAGCTCATAGCAACCTCCAACTCCTGGGCTCAAGCGAGTCTCCTGCCTCAGCCTCCCAAGTAGCTGGGACTACAGGTGCCTGCCACAACGTCCGGCCATTTTTTGGTTGCAGCCATCATTGTTGTTTGGCAGGCCCGGGCTGAGGATTCGAACCCGTCACCTTAGGTGCATGTGGCTGGCGCCTTAGCCGCTTGAGCCACAGGCGCCGAGCCTCTCCCATTAACTCTTAAATGTAGAGTGTAAGAGGGCTATGTGGTGTGAGTCTAGGCTCTGAGTCCCAGGTGAAACGTACAACAGCACATAAGCAGATCTTTCTTGGCCTTACAAGTGAAGTATGTGTAGGGAAGATCTTTGCCAGATGGAGGCAATTTTGCCTGCTCTACACCTCCTCTAATCATAGACTTCCCATTGTACATTCCAGGTATGAGAATCTCGTCGTTGCTTTGGCTGAAAACACAGGTCCTAACAGCCCTGATTACAAGCAGCTCACACGTAAGTCCTTGCTCCTCTGCAGCTCAGGCAGGCTTCCTCTCCTTTCTAATTCTGACATCCAACAATGTCTGGTCTGTCCTATCGTCCATTGACACGTATACAGTGTCCCTATTGCCCTGCCTTTTCTTCAAGAAGTTAGACCCAGGGCGGCACCCGTAGCTCATTGGGTAGGGCACTGGCCACATACAATGAGGCTGGTGGGTACAAACCTGGCCTGGGGCCAGCTAAAACGACGACAATTGCAACAACAACAAAAATAGCCAGGTGTAATGGTGGGCACCTGTAGTCCCAGCTACTTGGGAGGTTGAGGTAAGAGAATCACCTAAGCCTAAGAGTTTGAGGTTGCTGTGAGCTGGGATGCCACGGCACTCTACCCAGGGTGACAGCTTGAGACTCTCAAAAAAAAAAAAAAAAAAGTTAGACCTAGAAAAGCATTTCACCACCACCAGTAACCCAAAGTAAATGTTGTGGGAGAGTGAGGCAGGGGATGTTATTCCAGGGGCTGCCCGGCTGATAAGTGAGACGGCCCAGAGAGTACACACCATTGATCAGAAACAGAAGAATGACCAGCACCTCCGCCGGGTCCAGGCTCTGCTCAGTGGACGCCAGGCAAAGGGGCTTACTTCAGGTAGTCTGCATACTTCTCTGCCGTACTCAGCTGCCCCTTTCTTACCACTCTTCCTCTACAGAGCCAGCACATATTCCCTATTCCCTCAGCCTCCCTTTCCTTCTATTCCATGGGTCCTGGGGCTGCACCAGAGTAATAGTTCTCTCAACCCCCAGGGCGCTGGTTCCTACGCCAGGGCTGGCTACTGGTGGTGCCTCCCCATGGGGAGCCTCGGCCCCGCATGTTCTTTCTCTTCTCTGATGCGCTCCTCATGGCCAAGCCGCGACCTCCATTGCACCTGCTGCAGAGTGGCACCTTTGCCTGCAAGGCCCTCTACCCCATGGCCCAATGTCAACTCCACAAAGTGTTTGGCCACTCAGGAGGTCCTTGTGGTGGATTGCTCAGTGTAAGTAATAGGTGGAAAGCCTAGGCTGAGAATATTGCTCAAATTCTTATAGACCAGCTTATCTCATCACCCTTAGGTCCCTTTTTCTAGGGACAGAACTGTCTGCGCTGAAAGAGGATAGCTGGGGCTTGGTTTCCTGTATAGTTCTCGTCTCATCCCTGAATTACCTCCATGGAAATAGCAAGGGCTTCAGATTTAACCTGGACCTTTCTGAGCCATGCTTTAAGAGGTGGTCTCTCCTTAGCTGTCCTTCCCTCATGAGAAGCTACTGCTCATGTCCACAGACCAGGAGGAGTTGTCATGCTGGTACCACAGTCTGACTTTGGCTATCAGGTAAGTTTTTTTGGGGGGGGTGGGGGGGAGTTTGCAGTTTTTGGCCAGAGCTGGGTTTGAACCCACCACCTCCGGCATATGTGGCTGGCGCCTTACTCCTTTGAGCCACAGGCGCCACCCTGAGCCACAGGCACCACCCGGCTATTAGGTAAGTTTAGCCTTCCTGCAGAACAGTGCTGTGATGAGGCCCATAAGCTGGAAATGAATAGTTCTGATCCTATTTCAGTTCTACATCTGTCTGGGACCCCCTCCCCCGACCAACCCCATGGGTGATCTTGTCTGAATAGAGTGCTCATGCCTGTGCCTTGTGCCTGGACTGACTGTCTTCCTTCCACAGCAGCCAGAAGAACTAGCGGAATCTTACAAATTCCAGAACTCAAGATACTTCAGGGATAATAGATCAGAGCCAGGGATACAGAGGAACCTTCTTCAGCACTAAACAAAATACAGGACCCTTCATGGTTTGACATAGGTCATTTTGTATTTTTCTGGGATCAAGCTCCTCTGGGTCATTTGAGCAGCTCCTAAGAATCCGGAAACCAAGTCTGACCCAACTAAACCTTTGCTGAACCAGTCCCTAACACAAATGAGGGAATATGGAGTGGATAAGCTCAGTGCTGTGTCTATAGCCAGTTGTTTATCAAAGTTGCAGCTTTGTAAATGTGGCTATTTTTATGTTGTGTTTCTATAGATTATTTTCTACTGGATCTTAGTAAAGTGTTTTTTTCCTTGGAAAAATCTGTCTCAGCTTTACTATTAGTAAAGGGATTTTCAAGCCCTGAAGACTGGCATGCTGGTGGCCTCAGGAGTATAAGAAAAAGAACTGGAGCTCCCTCTGTCTTCTCTGCTCTCACAGTGGAAGGCAGCCTCTTTTTGTCCTAATAAGGGAAGCTTCTCAAGAAGGCCCAGTTGTCCTTAGGCACCTAGTATGGGTGTATACAACCAGCGAGGATGGAAAAAGCACATAGGAGCACCCAGTCACAAAAACAAACTTTGTTTTACTAAACCCTCAGCTATTGTCTCACCTTCCCAACAGGGGCTGTGACTGGGGCCCCTTGCTGCAGCCCTGCTGCATCTTCTCCTTAGTCCCTGCTCCACCCCCAAGGAAGTATCTGGGTTCCATGTCTCTGTGCTCCAATTTATGGTCTCCTCCTCCTCCTCCTCTAGGAAGTCCTCAGGAAAGGGTATGCTGGCTTCTGTGAGGGGAAAGATCAAGTATGTTCCAGTTTTAGAGACTTTGTCTCCATGCCCACCAGACTCACCTCTCAACCCTGTACCTGGTTCTGGAACCTCCATGCCCTTGCCTTGCTTGTTATCTTGTAGCAGCTGGTGGATGGTCCATAGCTTCATGTTCAGAAGCTCCTGCTGGGCTCCAGCAAGAGTAGTCACACTGCAGAAATATCCACTCAAGGGCTACCCAATCTATGTCCCCATTCCTCCCCCTGCCTCAACCTCCCCACAAATTAATTGCTCTCCTCACCGCTCAAAAAGGGGGTCTAGCTGGGCCATCAGATTGTTCAGGTGCTGCTCTGTCTGGGCCACTTGTTGTGTCAGCTGAGCCAGCTGTTGCTCTGGAGGTAAGGGAGAAAAAAGAGACATTGGTTACTTTCTTGTACTGTCCCTGATCCCCCCACCAAGCACAGATGTCTGCTAGACCCACCTAACTGCAGTGATTGCTTCTTGCCTGCCTCCTCTTGGAGAACTGTGGCCTCATCTTTCCCCTGTTGTGGGAGAAGGAAACAGTAATACTACAGCAACAAGGTTTTGCTCCATCACCTCAGTCTTCAAAGCCAGGAAGGGGAGGAGCATAATTTAGGGTTGAGAAAACTATTGGTTTTTACCTCAGAATCACAATCACCTCTAATCTAGTTCCTCACCTAGGATATGAAACAACTTGTCAATATGTATCACACATAGTCATTCAATCTGCTGAAACATTTTTTTTTTTTAAACAGAGCCTCAAGCTGTTCCCCTGGGTAGAGCGCTGTAGCATCCAAGCTCACAGCAACTTCCAACTCCTGGGCTCAAGCGAGTCTCCTGCCTCAGCCTCCCAAGTAGCTGGGACCACAGGCGCCTGCCACAACGCCTGGC
>NW_003852567.1:669320-672691 GCF_000181295.1 Otolemur garnettii
GTCACAGCAACCTCCAACTCCAGGGCTTAGGTGATCCTCTTGCCTCAGCCTCCCAAATAGCTGGAACTATAGGCGCCCGCCACAATGCCTGGCTATTTTGTTGTTGTTGTTCTTGCAGTTTGGCTGGGGCAGGGTTTGAACCCCCCCACCCTCAGTATATGGGGCCAGCGCCCTACTCACACAGCCACAGGCGCCGACCCGAGCATGCTATATTCTTAAAGCAGTGCGCTGAGAATAAAATTCTCCTCAAGTGTTCTGATCAGCACACAAAGCACAATACCTTGATCTACCATTGATTTGGGAAGTGAGTTTTCACATTATACAACTGGAATGCCTAAGTCTCTTTGAGAGCTGCTGCTAAATTATGTTTCTTCCACACTGTACTTGGACCCAAATAGAATTTATCTACTCTTGTTAAATTTAATTATTCAGTCCTGTCATCCCAGTTTGTCAAGTCTACTTGGAATCATTATTAGCTAGTTCATAGGGTTTCATATCTCCACATTTGTTCAAGCCTCTTATTTCCTAATGCAAGTAAGTGATAGAATCAGGGTTGAAGATACAGCACGGAGAGGTACTACTTTCCATTTTAATTCAATCCACCAAAATGTACTGTCAACTCACACTTAAGGGCTTTCTTCCCAAGGGGAATGTAAGCCTGCCTGGCATCTTGAACTGTAGAAACACCGTGGCTGCGGCAAACAATTTACGCCAAGGTCGGGACTGCACTTTCGTAGTATTGGCACTAGGTGGGTTCAAATCCCAGATCCACTATCTCTCGGCGACCTCGAGGTCTTTGGATCATGGGAGGATTAAGTGTGGTGATCATTATTTACAATTTACTCAGCGTAGTATCATACCTCGCCCCTACACTGTTGGGAAGCCAAGGAACCCATCTCGCTCTTGGTACCACAGCGCCCCCACGGGAGATTCAGGTCCAGGGCACCCCACCCCCAGCCGTCCCGCACCTGCAAACACTTGTACAGCACAAAAGCCACGACGGCCGCGGTGTACAGAGCCCCCAAAGGCAGCGCCCCAGCCCGGGCCCGCTCGCGCTGGTCCTTGGGCGGCGGCCGCCTCCGGGGTTCTGTAGCCTCAGAGTGGACCTGGGCTGGGTCCCCTGTAGAAGGAAGGCAGAGGTCAGCTGATCTGGGACCTGTGGGCACTCCTAGCCTCCCTCCAGCAGCCCTCGCTGGTACCTGGGTGTGCGCGGATGTCGGGGCTGGCGCGGGCTCCGAGGACCCCGGGCAGCGTAGACACGAGTAGCAGCCCCAACAAGCCTGAGAGCGAGACTGCGCCAGCCATTGCCTGCCCACAGTCTGAGGGCCCCTGCTAAGCCAAGGCACTCCGGCGTTAGCGGTCTGCCCCAGTGCGCACGCGTACACACCCAACCGAGCGGGATCGGCGCACAGCTTCCCAGGGTAGCCACGCCTACACAGTGTGGGGCGGGACCAGAGAGTATTTGCATAAACCTTGTCATTCTCGTTTCCTAAATTTGTTCATTTCTTATGTTTTAGGCTTTCTAATAGCCACAATATCTCTAGAAGACTATAATTTTAGAAAATTATGCCATAATATGATCTATTTTTATATTCCACGCCCTCCAATTTTCTCACCGTAACCGACCGAGAAAATTCCTGTTAGGCCTATAAAAACAAAGAGAGCCCAAAAGAGTCAAGTAGATCGTGCTGAAGGCCTGTTTCCTAGGCTACATACGGAGGACTAGTTCCTTGTTCTTTCCGCCTAGGGGAAAGTCCCCGGACCTTGGGGCAGAAAGTGCCGCGTGCATGCGCACGTAGACATTCCTCCGTTTCTCTCTCTTTAAAACCCGCCAAGAAGCGGATTTCGCTGAGCGGTGTGAAGCGGAGGCGTCGTCCGTCAAATGCTCTAGTTACGCAGGCAGTGCGTGTCTCAGCGCGCCAACCACACGGGGCTCATTCTCAGCGCGGTACGTTTTTACTCCTGGTCTTGAGCTTCTTCTCCTTCAAATAGGGACCCCTTTCTAATGCCTTTAATATACTCCGGGACCCTAGTATTTTGAGCCCCTTATTTATTTATTTATTTTTTTTTGAGACGGAGCCTCAAGCTATCCCCCTGGGTAGAGTGCCATGGCATCACGCTCACAGCAACCTCCAACTCCTGGGCTCAAGCGAGTCTCCACTGCCTTAGCCTCCCAAGTAGCTGGGACTACAGGTGCCCGCACAACGCCTGGCCATTTTTTGGTTGCAGCCATCATTGTTGTTTGGCGGGCCTGGGCTGGGGATTCGAACCCGCCACCTTAGGTGTATGTGGCTGGCGCCGAGCCCCTTATTTTTATAACAATCTCCTCTTCCACCATCCTCTTAATCTGGCAAATACCTTTAATAACCGCCATTTATTGTGTATAAAATATTATGGACTCTGCCTGGGCTGGTAATCCTGCCTCCTGTACTCAAGAGCAGGTGAATTTTGGAAAGTTAATTATTTTCTCTGTGCCTTAGTTTCCACTCTGAAGAATGGAGACATAATGATAAATATGCATGGACCTCAAGAGGCATTATGGTGCTTAAATCAGATAATAAAAGCAAAATGCTCAGAATCGTGCCTATCCATTAGTGATTTTAATCACTACCCAGCAGCTACTGTGAGGCAGGCAGATGAAATTATATTGACTCCGCCACTATTCCCTCTCTGCACAGTTGACTTGTACACAACCTTCAGCTCTTAGCTCGTGGGTTCCCTTCATTCAGAGCCCTTAATCCAATTTCTAATTCATTCGCTAGTACAGCTGTTTTACTTTATTCAGCACAACTAGACTGTACCACCGTGGCCACGTCTCTCTCTCTTTTTTCCTCATGATTTTACTCCCAGAGCTTAGCACAGCACCTGGAGGTAGCAGGCACTAGGTGAATCCTTGTGGAATGAAATTGATGAATGTTCAAAGAGACCTAATATAATTGAGCTCTTTCAAAGAAATGAGGAAACTGCCATTCAGGAAGGTTAAGGTTAACCCATTAATCAGGTAAGACGCAGGCAACAGATTCCAGTCTTTTTCTGCCTCTTGCTATACCGTCTACTTCACCAGCCTTTCCACCTCCTGGCCTTCCACGACTTCTCCAGGCCGACAGGCATTCCTCCCTCTCTTCCACATTGTCTTTGCCTGGGATGCACAAGATCATCTTCCCAAGGAGACCAAGAACTCTCCGAGGAAAGAAACCATGTTGCGTCCACATTTCTATGTGCAGAACAAGCAATGGGTACATGTGTTAAGTAAACGAATGAACTATGGGTGCACTCAGGGGAGTTGTCACAGACTAGTTTTTTTTTTTTTTTTTTTTGAGACAGAGCCTCAAGCTGTCCCCCTGGGTAGAGTGCTGTGGCATTACAGCTCA
>NW_003852567.1:672770-674071 GCF_000181295.1 Otolemur garnettii
CCCGGCTATTTTTTGGTTGCAGCCGTCATGTTGTTTTGGTGGGTCCGGGCTGGGGATTCGAACCCGCCACCTTAGGTGTACGTGGCTGGCGCCTTAGCCAGTTGAGCTATAGGTGCTGAGCCCACAGACTAGTTTATTATCAACAAGCAGCCTGGATACTCACTTCAGGGTAATCCAAACGCTCAGTCTAAGCCAGTTGGCATAATCAATGTAAATAAGAGGTTCAGGCATAGTCTAATAGGATAAGTGCCCCCCCATGATTATATGATTATTGCCTTTATGAACCTCCAACACTATTGCTAGATCTTCTGATTTCCAACCCCCCCCCATCAACAAATTAGGATTTTTCAAATTGGACATCTCAGTTTTTGAGTGTTGATAAGCAATCAGTGGCACGTATTAGCACATACGACTCCATATGGATCATTTTTTAAAAACTCTCTATGAAGAAATTAGTTTTAGTAATAATTATGAAATGAAATGAATAATAAGGGTCAGAAAGGAAACTCAGACAATAAATATTTTCTTTCATTGGCTGCTCACAGTGGTTCACACCTGTAATCCTAGCACTCTGGGAGGCTGGGGCCGGTGGATTGCCTGAGCTCAGGAGTTCTAGCTTAGCCTGAGTAAGAGGGAGGTAATTTGGAAAGTCTAAAGTAATAATTAACTTTTCAAAATTCACCTGCTCTTGAGTACAGGAGGCAGGATTACCAGGCTTCTCTACTAAAAATAGAAGAACTAGCAGGGTATAGTGGTGCAGGCCTATAGTCACAACTACTAAGGAGGCTGAGGCAAGAGGATCACTTGAGCCCAATAGTTTGAAGGTGCTGAGATATAACGATGCCACAGCACTCTCTACCCAGGTTATCAAAAATTTTTTTCTTTTATTGAACTTTGTAGGTATAATTATGTAGGTATGAAAAGACAGTCATGTGGGTGGCACCTGTTGCTCAGTGGGTAGGGTGCTGGCCACATATACTGAGGTTGGTGGGTTCGAACCCAGCCTGGGTCAGCTAAACAGCAATGACAACTGCAACAAAAAAATAGCTGGGTATTGTGGCAGGCACCTGTGGTCCCAGCTACTTGGGAGGATGAGGCAAGAGAATCACTTAAGCCCAAGAGTTTGAGGTTGCTGTGAGCTATGATGCCACAACACCCTATTGAGGGTGACATAGTGAGGCTGTCACAAAAAAAAATAATAAAAATAAAATTAAAATAGAGTCATGTAACACTTAATCATAGGGATATGTACTGAGAAATTTTTTTTTTCTTTTTTTTGTAGAGACAGAGTCTCACTTTAT
>NW_003852567.1:674215-697378 GCF_000181295.1 Otolemur garnettii
TTTGTTGCAGTTCGGCCGGGGCTGGGTTTGAACCCGCCACCCTTGGTATATGGGGCCGGCGCCCTACCCACTGAGCCACAGGGTCCACCCTGTACTGAGAAATGTGACATTAGGTGGTATTGTTATATGCAAGCAACAGAATGTGCTTTCACAAGCCTAGAAGGTGGCGCTTATGACCAACCTAAGTTACATGGTATAGCCTTTTGCTCACTGCTCTTAGGATACAAACCTGTATAGCATGTTACTGTACAGAATATTATAGGCAACTGTAACATAATGGTATTTGTTTATCTAAATATATTTAAACATAGAAAAGGTACAGTAAAAATAAGGTATTATAATTATAATCTTATGGGATCACCATCATATATGCGGTTCATTGTTGACTGAAATGTTATGCATTATGTGTGTGTGACAGAGCTTCAAGCTGTCGTCCTGGGTAAAGTGCCATGCCATCACAGCTCACAGCAACCTCCAACTCCTGGGCTTAAGCGATTCTCCTGCCTCTGCTTTCCAAGTAGCTGGGACTACAGGTGCCCGCCACAACGCCCGGCTGTTTTTTGGTTGCAGCCATCATTGTTGTTTGGCAGTGCCTGGGCTGGATTCGAACCCACCAGCTCAGGTGTATGTACCTGGTGCCTTAGCCACTTGAGCCATAAGTACTGAGCCTAGTTAAATGTTTTAAGTTAAATATTACAAGTCAAGAAAAAAAGGTAATAGGTTAATACTTTTTTCAAAAGGAGTGAAAAGCTTATACCTACATATTGATCAGTCTGAGTAATAACTAGCATTATAATTTCTGTTTTTAATCTTTAACTTCTGCAAATATGTAAAAAGTAATCTTTGCATATTCAACTATAACCAGGCTGTGTGCAGTGGCTCACGCCTGTAATCCTAGCAAACTGGGAGGCGGAGGCAGGTGGATTGCCTGAGCTCAGGAGTTCCAGACCACCCTGAGCAAAGGAAACCCCATCTCTACTAGAAAAACTAGTGCAGTGTTGTTGTAGATGCCTGTAGTCCCTGCTGCTCAGGAGGCTGAGGCAAGAGGATGAGTGGAGCCCAAGAGTTTGAGGTTGTTGTGAGCTGAGACACATATCCAGGCCACAGAGTGAGACTCAAAAAAAATTAAAAATAGGGTGGCACCTGTGACTCAGTGCGTAGGGTGCTGCCCCCATGTACCAAGGATGGAGGGTTCAAACCCAGTCCCAGACAAACTGCAACAAAAAAATAGCCAGGAGTTGTGGTGGGTGCCTGTAGTCCCAGCTACTAGCGAGGCTGAGGCAAGAGAATCACCTAAGCCCAGGAGTTGAAGGTTGCTGTGAGCTGTGTGACGCCACAGCACTTTACTGAGGCCGATAAAGTGAGACTCTGTCTCTACAAAATAACAATAATAATAATAATTGGGCAGCACCTGTGGCTCAAAGGAGTAGGGCACTGGCCCCGTATGCCAGAGGTGGTGGGTTCAAACCCGGCCCTGGTCAAAAACTGCAAAAAAAAAAAAAAAAAAAAAAAAAAATCATCATCATAAAGGCTTGGCACCTGTGGCTGAAGTGGCTAATGAACCAGCCACATACACCTGAGCTGGTGAGTTTGCATCCGGCCTGGGCCTGCCAAACAATAATGATGGCTGCAACCAAAAAATAGCCGGGCATTGTGGTGGGCGCCTGTGGTCCCAGCTACTTGGGAGGCTGAGGCAGGAGACTCACTTGAGCCCAGGAGTTGGAGGTTGCTGTGAGCTGTGATGCCATGGCACTCTACCCAGGGGGAGAGCTTGAGCCTCTGTCTCAAAAAAAAAAAAAAAAAAAAAATTTACCTGCAGAAAATGGAGAAACTAAAACTGAGGAGAGTCCCTCACTGATGAAGCAAGAGACAAAGAAGCCAAGGCTGATTACCACGTCTTATCAGTGGTCCCTGTCTCCCTTCTTGTATAATCCAAAAGAATATTTTTATTAACTACTTTGTAAATGCTAGTTTTTTATTAGCTTTAGAAATATTTCTAAGAAGGAGGGAATCCCACTTCATTCATTTTTTAAGAGTAAATGCTTTTTTTTTTAAGAGGTGAAGTCATTTGCTGGTTGTTTATTTTTTGGTACAACCAGAAAATAGTGTGGGATGTTGAATTATGGGAAGCTCTGACTGTCTTGGGTGTCAGCTTAACCATAGGTGGGAGGTTAGTTTATATATCCTATAATACAAAGCATACTAAAGGGCAATATGGAGTCCCAGTCCTGCATTTAACGTCTTGAACATTTTTAATTACTTCTATTTCCATGTTGTTTTTTAGTAGAATTGTTTCCTAAAGAAAACCACTCATGGCTCTCATTGTCAGAATTGTGTTAACTCAGGCTGGACATGCTGGCTTGTGCCTGTAATCCTAGCACTCTGGGAGGCCAAGGCAGGTGGATTGCTTGAGGTCAGGTGTTCGATACCAACCTGAGCAAGAGTGAGACCCAGTCTCTACTAAAAATAGAAAAATTAGCCAGTGTCATGGCTGGCAACTGTAGTTCCAGCAACTCAGGAAGCTGAGATGTGAAGATCTCTTGAGCCAAAGAGTATGAAGTTACTGTGAACTATGATGATGCCATGGCACTCTACCCAAGACAACAGAGTCAGACTCTGTCTCAAAAGAAAAAAAAAAAAAGAATTGTGTAACTCTGTACTATCTTTGGTTGTGGTAGTCAGTCCCGTTTTCCTAATAACTTTGTTCATGTGCTGTGAAAGACTGAATATTTGAGTATGTAGGATCTATGGTAATAAATTGTGAATTGGTGGGACTTATGTAACACTCTATCAATATTTAAAGATACCTTTAAAGTACTTGGCTCAGTGCCTATAGCTTAACCGGCTAAGGCGCCAGCCACCTACACCTAAGGTGGTGGGTTCGAATCCCCAGCCCGGACCCGCCAAAACAACAATGACGGCTGCAACCAAAAAAAAATAGCCGGGTGTTGTGGTGGGCGCCTGTGGTCCCAGCTACTTGGGAGGCGGAGGCAGGAGACTCGCTTGAGCCCAGGAGTTGGAGGTTGCTGTGAGCTGTAATGCCACGGCACTCTGCCCAGGGGGACAGCTTGAGGCTCTGTCTCAAATAAATAAATAAATAAATAAAGTACTTGATATCCTCTTAAGGAAAATTTTAAGCTGGAAATTTGGTCTCCAAATTTTAAGCTGGAAAGTCACTGGAAAAAAAAATTGTTTTTTCTTTAAATTAAGACAGAGTCTCACTTTGTCACCCTCTGTGGAGAGCTGTGGGCTCATAGCTCAGAGCAACCTCAAATTCCTGGGCTCAAGCGATTCTCTTGCCTCAACCTCCCTAGTAGCTGGACCTACAGGCACCCGCCGCAACACCCAGATATACTGGAAAAATTTTTTAGAAAAGAATTACAATAAATGGCTTTTTAGATTTTTCGTATGTATGTTAAAAAGTGTGTACAAATTGAAATATCTGTACTGATCCTCAACCACCAATAAAATCTCAATGACAAAAGAAAAAAAGGCTTACTGGAACATGGTGATAATAAAGCAACTGATTTTTAGTCCATTTCATTTTTTAAAAATTTTCTACAGACAATGTACCCCCTTACTGCCACGAACCCAAGGAGCTGGACTTCTTCCACCCCCATTGTGTGCATGTCACTGCAATGAATTGAAATTTTAAAAAATGGGCTGGACAAAACACATCTCTGACTTTTGGTCTAGGGTTTATATTTGAAACTTAAAATCTCTCTTCCCACATCAATAGCCTCCCCTGTGGTTAGGCTGTCCCCAGCCAGAGCAGGCAGCCCTCTTCTTGAGGTGAACAAGTGCAAAACCAAGGTTTAGTTTCCCACGGTGGTCCTGAGGCAGAGATTTATTTAATGCAATTAAATATTGAAGAGTTAGCGTTCATAGGGACAATTTGGATAGAGTGGGTCAGAGGTGGCTTTCTCCTGTCCCCCAAACTATAATACTAATAAATCATAACAATAACAAGGACCATCTAAAGGCCCAGTGTGGTGGCTCACAACTGTAATCCTAGCACTTTGGGAGGCCAAGGTAGGTGGATCACCTGAGCTCACAAGTCCAAGACCAGCCTGAGCTAGAGCAAGACCCCCATCTCTAAAAATAGTGGGTGTTGTGGCGGGCATCTTTAGTCCCAGCTACTCGGGAAGCTGAGGCAAGAGAATAACTTGAGCCCCAAAGAGTTAGAGGTTACTGTGAGCTATGATGTCAGGGCACTCTGCCAGGCGCAACAAAGTGAGACTCTATCTCTAAAACAAAACAAAACAGGCTCGGCGCCTATAGCTCAACCGGCTAAGGCGCCAGCCACGTACACCTAAGGTGGCGGGTTCGAATCCCCAGCCCGGACCCGCCAAACAACAATGATGGCTGCAACAAAAAAATAGCCAGGCGTTGTGGTGGGCGCCTGTGGTCCCAGCTACTTGGGAGGTGGAGGCAGGAGACTCGCTTGAGCCCAGGAGTTGGAGGTTGCTGTGAGCTGTAATGCCACGGCACTCTACCCAGGGGGATAGCTTGAGGCTCTGTCTAAAAACACAAAACAAAACAAAACAAAACAGGAACCCTCTAAACACCTCCTCTCAGATCAGCCTTCAGACATGGTGAGGTTGCAGGTACCCAGAGGCTCCATTTTAAAACATGCTCTTTGGCCAGGCTCAGTGGCTCACACCAGTAATCCTTACACTTTGGGAGGCTGAGGTGGGTGGACTGCTTGAGCTCAGGTGTTCACAACCACCATGAACAAGAGTAAGACCCTGTCTCTACTAAATAGAAAGACTAGCTGAATGTTGTGGCTGGCACCTGTAGTCCCAGCTACTTGGGAGGCTGAGGCAAGGGGATCATTTGAGCCCAACATTTTGAGGTTGGTGTGAGCTATGACGCCATAGCACTCTACCAAGGGTGACGGAGTGAGACTCTGTGTCACAAAATTAAAATAAATAAATAAATAAATAAAACATGTTCTTTGGGCTTGGCGCCTGTAGCTCAGCAGCTAGGGCACCAGCCACATACACGGCAGAGATGGTGGGTTCGAATCCAGCCCAGGCCTGCCAAACAACAATGGCAACTACAACTAAAAATAGCTGGGTGTTATGGTGGGCACCTGCAGTCCCAGCTACTTGGGAGGCTGAGGCAAGAGAATCACTTAAGCCCAAGAGTTTGGGGTTGCTGGGAGCTGTGACGCCATGGCACTCTACCAAAGGTGACAAAGTGAAACTTTTGTCTCAAAAAACAAAACAAAACAAAACATGCTATTTGAGGAATACATTCTCCCCCATAGGACTCAGAGTTGGGGAGGAAGGTGGGCATCTTGGGGTGGTATAGGTGCTCCTGTCCTAGTTGGTCCTGCCTCATGCCGCCTCTGCCCTTAGAATCTTCAGGGGCTTACCCACATGTGGCATAGTGCACTCAGGCCTGTTTCTCTTCTTGAGGGGGGGCACAAGACCACGGGGCCCAGGGGAGCTCAGGAGCTGCAGGAGCGGCACAGGTGCAGGGACAGGGCGGGGTCTTTGTTCTTTTGCTCATCCCTGCCCTCCCCCTTCCTCCCCGGAAACCAGTGACTTTGCCACCACTAGTATTGGGGATGCTGAGCTGTGGGGGCCAGGCCAAGGGCAGGGATGGAGTAAGGGGGGCTGTGGTAGCTGTCAGGCCATGAACGGGACCAACCTTTGGCTCTGGGCACTGTGCTCGTGGACTCAGCTCTCACATCAGCAGTCATGAGCAGAAGTGACAACTGCACGGATCTACTAGTGCCGGGTGAGCTGGGCGGGGCAGGGGTTCGCGGGGGAGGGGTCATGTGGCCCTACGTCCCACTTGTTGGGACCTGGAGGTTGGGCTGGGCAGCAATCACCCTATCCTCTCTTATCCACAGGTATTCCCCACATAACTCAGGCTTGGGGACTGTGGGCCCTCTTAGGGGTTGTGACACTGCTGCTTCTCATCTCATTGGCTGCACACTTGTCCCAGTGGACCAGAGGCTGGAGCAGGGGCCATCTGGGGCAGGGACGGTGAGTGAGGACATCAGGAGTGTGTTGATTCAGAGTTCCCTCAGAAGTTCCCACTCATCCCCCAAACTCTCTTGCAGCTCTGGAGGGTCTATGGAAGAGGTCCCCCTGTATGGGAACTTGTATTATCTGCAGACAGGTAGGAAGCCGGCAATGCAGGGGAGGATGGTGGTCACAGAGGCTGGGTCCTGGGTGGGTGGGACAAGGACATGCAAGAGGAGAAAGCAGCAGCTGACCAGATTCCTGCTCCTTGCCCAGGACGGCTAAATCAAGAACCAAGGCCAGATCAGCAGGCTCCAGGCCCTGGAGGCCCTGCCAGGGTGAGTAAGCTATGGCTAAAAAAAAGGGGAGGAAAAGAGGTTGGGGGCTTTTTTGAGGGTTCAGTGAATTTCTAATGTCTGTACGTCTCCAGGCTGCAGAGGAGGTGATGTGCTACACCAGCCTGCAGCTGCCGCCTCCTCTGGGACGGATCCCTACCCCTGGGACTCCCATCAAGTACTCTGAGGTGGTGTTGGACTCTGAGCCAAAGCCCCAGGTCTCAGGCCCGGAGCCCGAGCTCTATGCCTCGGTGTGTGCCCAGACCCGCAGGGCCCGGGCCTCCTTCCCCGACGAGGCCTACGCCAACAGCCAGCCTGCGGCCAGCTGAGATGGAGGGCCTGGACCAACAAGGCATGCACTGCCTGGCCTTCCGAGCAGCAGGGCATGATTGTTCCCCAACCAGCCACGAAAGACTGAACACCATGGCCTAGTCACAGGACATGATCTACCCTGAAAGTCCTATCTGAACTGCGAGGGAGACATTTCAGGAAAATCATTTCTTGAGGATGGAGGAGCAAAGGCTGGGGCCCCCTCCTCACTCCATTTTGCTATCTGTTTCTGTCAGCCCCCAAAGTCCCAGGTTCTCACTTCCCCCTCCTTCCGGAGTTTAACCGGATCCTTCCCCCACCCTCAGAGTCTACCCCTGATACCCTGTCTCCGCACAGGAAGTGGTCAGTGGGGGAGGGGTAAAAGCCTGAGAGGGTGTGGATGGGTATGTCCCTTGGAAGCCTGTGGGGGTGGGGGTTGGGAGTGGGGGTCCTATTACCCAGAGACCTGGGGACCCAAGTCTTTCTTCTGACCTAACAACCCTGACAGGTCTTCATCCTGCTGTTTATGTTGCATCCCCAAGTATTCAAATAAAACTTCTCAAAAAGTGTCCAGATTTTACCTAGAGGGCTGCAGAATGGCAACAGGCCCCTCAGGTGGGGGTGTAGGATTTTTGCTGTCTGCACAGAGCACTTCTGAGGGTGCCTAGCTGGGGACAAGGAGCCAGGAGGAGCTGCCGCACCAACATTGCAGAGGTGGGTGCCCGGGGAGGAGCCTGGAGCCCAGCTCCTTAGCTGCTCTTAAGGCTGCTAGAACATCCCCAGGATCTGCCCTCAGAGTCACCACATCCCCCTCTCCCCTCCCCCGGGGTCTGCAAGCTCACCAGTTCCTGACTACTCTCCCATGATCTCGATAACTATGCTACCACCTCCATACCCTGCCAGCCTAGCCCCTCCATGCCCCTTGTTCCCCAAGAGTCCCACCTATACCCGTTTTGGCATCAGTACTCCCATCTGCACTGTCAGCATATACACATACCTTTACAGGCCCTCTCATCACCCCTTCACCATGGCAAAACTCCACCCCATCTCCACTTCCCTCAGTTGTCATCTACAGTCCTGGGAACAGCTTTGCTTGTCTCCACTTCCATTTTAATCCCTATCCAATCAGCCTCGCCTGTCCATCCATCACTTGCTTAATTCTTAACCCCAACCTCCTACACCACCTAGCAGGCTGCTGTGGGCAGGCTGCACAGAGGGTAGAACTATGGGCTTGGGAACTAGACTGCCTGAGTTGAAATTCCACATCTGCTACATACCAGCTATGTGTTCTTAAGCTACTAGGCCTTGGTTTCTGAATTGTAAAATAGGGAGGATATTAATGGTGTCATTTCATTTTTTTATTATTAGTTTTTGAGACAAAGTCTCACTCTGTTGTCCCTGCTAGAGTGTCCTGGCTTCACCCTTAATCACAATAACCTCAAACTCCTGGGTTCAAGCGATCCTCCTGCCTCGCCTCCTGCTGCATGGCTGGGATTACAGGCATCTGCCACCACAACTGCCTGACTAATTTTTCTATTTTTTTTTTTGAAGAGAGAGCATCTCACTTTTGCTCAGGCTGGTCTTGAACTCCTGAGTGCAAGGGATCCTCCCACCTTGGCTTCCCAGAGTGCTAGGATTATAGAGGTGAGCCATCACAGCCAGCCAATGGTGTCTATTTAAAAAAAAAAAAAAAGCTGTTGTGAGGCTTAAATGAATTGCTATATGTAGAGCACTTGGAAGACAATGGGTACTCAATAATGCTAGGTATTACTAAAATGAGAAAACTATTACTAAAATCCTATCTATAGGAGCTCATACGTAAAGTGACTTGTGAGGATAGACACCGCATGTAATAGGAGTCTACTAGGAGAAGTGAAAGACAGAAATGTTCCAGGCAGAAGGAATGACAAAGCAAAGGAGCGGCTTCTTTAGATCGAGGCGACAGAAGGGCATTCAGCCTGGCTGAAGGGTTAGGTAGGCTAGGGTTAGGCAGAAATGGTAAGATGCTGCTTGCACCTGTAGCTCAGCGGCTAGGGTGCCAGCCGCATACACCAGAGCTAGCAGGTTCGAACCCAGCCTCAGGCCTGCCAAACAACAAGGACAACTACAACAAAGAAATAGCCAGGTGTTGTGGAGGGTGCCTGTAGTCCCAGCTACTTGGGAGGCTGAGGCAAGAGAATCGCTTGAGTCCAAGAGTTTGAGGTTGCTGTGAGCTGTGACGCCACAGCACTGTACCTAGGGTGACATAGTGAGACTCTGTCTCAAAAAAAAAAAAAAAAAAAAAGAGACGGCAAGATGAGACTGGGGTGGTGGACTAAATCTAGATCACTCTAGGCCTGTAAGCCACGGGAAGGAGTTTGGACTTTTTCCTGTAGGTGAGGTCACTGAAGGTTATTGAGCCAGAGATGAACATACTCAGATAGGGGCTCTAGCGCTGCTGTCTGCTGCGCTGATCTGAAGGCCTGGAGACTGGAGTCAGGCAGTGCCTTTTAGGAGCTGTTG
This sequence comes from Otolemur garnettii, assembly GCF_000181295.1. Lineage (NCBI taxonomy): Eukaryota > Metazoa > Chordata > Mammalia > Primates > Galagidae > Otolemur > Otolemur garnettii. Next base: position 683,340 of record NW_003852567.1, read on the forward strand.
CAAAATCTAAAGGAGAGAAAATGATAATGGCAATGAAGATGGAGAGGAGGAAATGGATTAAAAAGAGGTTTAGGGGCAGCGCCTGTGGCTCAAAAGGGTAGGGCGCTGACCCCATATGCCAGAGGTGGCGGGTTCAAACCCAGCCCTGGCCAAAAACTGAAAAAAAAAAAAAAAAAGATGTTTAGAAAGTTAAAGAAAAAGGCCTCATCTATCACACCTTCCATCTTTCTGGTTAAAGCCTGAAATACCCCTCACCCCACCTGGCAATCTCTCTCTCTCCTCAGTCCTTGCGCTCCATTGGAGCCCCCACCCCGATCCCTCTTTCCCTGTAGCTATCAGTGATCCATCCCTCCCTCTGGAGAAAGCAAATTTCATCGAGGTCTAGGTCTTGTCTCCCTAGGGCCTCTGTAGAGGCAGGTCCGGTCTGACAAACTTTTTGAGGTTTGAGGGGCAGAAGAAAGGGGAAGCTGAGGCTTTCACTTCCAAGTTTCTCTCCTTCCCTCCTGGAGCACCAAAGAAAATCATATACGAGGGAACCATACATCTCACTGTGACCAGGTGGGGTCAATGAGGTGACCCGACACCCCAGAAAACACAGGCCCTGGTAGCCTTGGACTTCTGAAAACCCCAGCCCAGGAGACGCTCAGGTCGCGGTTAAGGGAACACAGCTGGGGCTGCGTGGGAGGGAGGGTGGCTCTGCGGGCGGACACCGGATGCTGAGAACTTAGCGCGATGTGGGGCTCTGAGTGATGCTATGCTTCTGAAGATGACTCCGCGTGTCCGCGCCAGGAGGACGTGACAGGTCTACTCTGCAAGAGGCGGGGGTTGGGACTCTACCAACCCTTTGGTACTAGCCGGGAATCAGGGTCAAGGGCTCAAACGCTCCCAACCCAAGCGCCCCAATCCATTCTCCCCGTCAGCAGCTACCCGAGGCACTCGCTGCCTGGGTCCGCTCAGGACTGAACCCCTACCGCCCCCGCCCGACGAGACGCAGAATCACAGTTGCCTTTGCGCGTGCGTAATGCTGCTGGCCCGCGGCATCCGGGAGTTGTAGCCGCCCCAGAGAGCAGGACCTGCGGCCCCCCAAATTCTCAGAGTGTAGCTGACTCTCTCCGTCTGGACTTCGGTGACACGACTGCACCCAGACGGTCACTTGCAAATTGAGCTTCTGTAAGACGATTTTTTTTTTTGGAGACAGAGCCTCAAGCTGTCCCCCCTGGGTAGAGTGCCATGGCATCACAGCTCACAGCAATCTCCAACTCCTGGGCTCAAGCGAGTCTCCTGCCTCAGCCTCCCAAGTAGCTGGGACCACAGGCACCCACCACAATGCCTGGCTATTTTTTTGGTTGCAGCCATCATTGTTGTTTGGCGGGCCGGGCTGGATTCTAACCTGCCACCTTAGGGCCACCTTAGGTGTATGTGGCTAGCGCCTTAGCCACTTGAGCCACAGGCACTGAGCCAACGATTTTGTTTTTAATGTATGACTGTAGCAAGATATGATTTGAACTTTGTTTTCCTTCCAGTCCCCAAAGCCCCGATGCGCTGCCTTATCTTTCTACAACACACGGTTCAGTTTTTTCTTACCTTCTCACCTTGTCTCCTTCACAGATATGCGTGCTGGGCTCAGGCCCTCAACACTGGACACTAGGACTGTGGCAGCTTTCTGATTGATCCCTGAATCTAGGAACTTAAGTTGCGGCAGCCAGATCTTCCTGAAACACTTCCGAGGGTACCCTTGCTACACTTCTCTACTGGTTAATTTATCCTACCAAATACCTGGTATTTCTTTCTCCTTCCAGAACTCCAGGTGCTTTTTCATAGTGGACTCTTTTGCCTCACCAGTGTACGATTCCAGCCAGCTCCCTGTCCTAAGTAAATTCCTAGGGTCGGACGCTTAAAGGGAGCCATCCTTTGGGGCCCCAGCTTTTTCTCTCTTCCTGAGATCCCAGCTAGGCCCATGGGGATAAACTTAAGACCTGACTTAGGGACAAAGGTTCGATGATAGGATTTTCTTAAAGAACTACTTTTAGGTTGCCGGAGTCTCAGGAGACAGCCCCCTCCATCTTTGGCTTTGTTTTGCAGTCTGACAAAGATGGGTTTAAACTTTTTTTTTTTTTTTTTTTGAGACAGAGCTTCAAGCTATTCCCCCTGGGTAGAGTGCCATGGCATCACAGCTCACAGCAACCTCCAACTCCTGGGCTCAAGCGTCTCCTGCCTCAGCCTCCCAAGTAGCTGGGACCACAGGCGGCCCACCACAACGCCTGGCTATTTTGCAGGCGTCATTGTTGTTCTGGCGGGCCGGGCTGGCTTGGAACCCACCACCTTAGGTGTATGTGGCTAGCGCCTTAGCCACTTGAGCCACAGGCGCCAGCCAGATGGGTTTAAACTTTGCAGCTGGTTTTGGCCACAGGAGGCAAACGACTGGGACATGGAAAGACACTATGTTTTTTTAAAAGTTAATTTTTAAAAAATTTTTTAATTATTATGAGTACATAATAGTTGTATATCTTTAAAGGGTGCCTGCAATGTTTTGATGCTGACATATAATGTGAGTTAATCAAATTAGGGTAATTGGAGTATCCATCACATCAGGTATTTTACCTTTCTTTGTGTTAGGAAGATTCCAACATCGCTCTTTTAGTTATTTTAAAGCATACCCCTTACTTACTGTTGATTATATCACTTTGTTGTGCTAACAAATATTGTTCATTCTACCTAATGATCTGCCTATAATTTGCACCCATTAACCATCCCCACTTTATCCCTTCATTCCCACTACCCTTCACAGCCCCTTCTCTCTATCTCCATGAGATTGTTTTTAATGTTTAGCTCCCACATATGAGGGAGAAGGTGTGAATTTGTATTTCTGTGCTTGGCTTATTTCACATAACATAATGTTCTCCAGTTCTAGTCATGTTGTTGCAAATGGCAGAATTTTATTCTTTTTCATGATTTAATAATATTCCATTGTATATATGTCCACAATTTCTTTATCCATTCATTTGTTCATGGAAACTAGGATTGATTCCAAATCTTGGCTATTGTAAATAGTGCTGCAGTAAACACAGGAGTGAAGGTATCTTTTCAATATACTGAATTCCCCTCCTTTGTATATATGCCACGCAATAGGATTGCTGGGGCATATGATAGTTCTATTTTTAGTTTATTGAGGAACCTCCATACTGTTTTCCGTAATTGTTGTAATAATTTACATTCCCATGAACAATATACAGGGCCCTGCCTTTATCTGCATCCTTGCCAACATTACTCATCTTTTTTATAAAAGCCATTTTAACTGGGGAAGAGGTGATATCTCATTGTAGTTTTGATTTGCATTTTTCTGATGGCTAATGATGTTGAGCATTTTTTTCATGTACCTGTTGGCCATTTGTATGTCTTCTTTTGAGAAATGTCTATTCAGATCCTTTGCTCATTTTTAAATCAGATTATTTTATTTTTTCCCACTGAGTTGCTGGAGTGCCTTGCATATTCTAGTTAATAATCCCTTGTCAGATGGGTAGTTTGCAAGTATTTTCCCATTTGCGGGTTGGAGAGACCAGGTCTTAAATGACTTCATTTGAAATCTTGGATCCAGCCATGCCCAGGGCTAGTTCTGCCTTCTGATTATTTTTGGTTATGTAAGCTAATAAATTCCCTTTTTGCTTAAGTCAAAGCTAGGTTTTCTATCTCTTGCAACCACGAGTTCTGACTAATCCTGTGGGGAAAGACCAGAAGACCAAGGCCAGCTGAAAATGCTGAACCTCTGATATCTTCACTTATTGCTTAATTCCTCTATGAGCCACCCTCCTCGGACTTAAATGTACCATCATACCATTTGGCGCTAAGATATTTAATGTGTGGGTTAACCTAGCCTCTTACCTAGCTTATACATTTCTAGAATTATATAGCTGAAAGGATCTGATTCAACTTTAACCCACTATAAGAAGAATCACCCTATAAGTCTCTTCTTGAATACTTCCAGAGTTGGGGACCTTGCTACCTTACCAAGTACTTTTTCCAATCTTTCTTCTTAATAGAACTTTTTTTCATTTGGAACCAAAATCTGCCTTTGTGTTACTTTTTACCAGTTCTGCCCCGAGATATACAATCAGTTTTCCTCCTCTGGAATGTGAAAATCCTGGAAGAATTGGGAATCAGCCCTTATGAATGGCCCCTAGGTATTTTGTTTTTTTCCTTTACAGGAAAAGCTTCCTAAGGTTCTCCCTATAATTCTTTTAGAGAGCTTATTTTCAGCGTACTTATCACTCTTGTTGTTTTGCTTGATCTTTAAAAGTATGTTGCTAAGAAGCGAATGTAGTATAGGCAGCACATGGAGACAGGGGAGCATCTTTTTGATTGGGCCCTAAGTCTACCAGGCATGTATTTGTAAGGAATAGACACAGAGAAAGGGGGTGTTTATTGCAAGGACACCTGGGGCAATTAGAAGTCCTACTGAAATGGGAATCCCAGAACAGCGGCTATGGTATGACTGGACTGAAGACTGTTATTAGATCTCTACAGTGTTGAGGGCCTCAGTGACAGAGTCTATGGGCCTTCACGATCCTGCTCCTTCAGAGTGTCTGTCACTCCAATACACTCTCCATCTCTGCTTTTTTATGTCCAAATGTCTTCCCACTTTGCTAACTTGCTTCCCTATCTTTTTTTTTTTTTTTTTTGAGTCAGAGCCTCAAGCTGTCCCCCTGGGTAGAGTGCCGTGGCATTACAGCTCACAGCAACCTCCAACTCCTGGGCTCAAGCGAGTCTCTTGCCTCCGCCTCCCAAGTAGCTGGGACCACAGGCGCCCGCCACAACGCCCGGCTATTTTTTGGTTGCAGCCGTCATTGTTGTTTGGCGGGTCCGGGCTGGGGATTCGAACCCACCACCTTCGGTGTACGTGGCTGGCGCCTTAGCCGGTCGAGCTATAGGCGCCGAGCCTTCCCTATCTTTTATTATATATTCCCTACTTCATTTTTCTGCTTCCTCAGAACAGCTTCATATTTCCTCCTCAGTCTTATGACCTTAGTTGGTGTTTAATTTTAGAAATAGTGTATGCACATGATTAACAAAAGTCAAATAGAACTAAAGGGCACACAACAGTGGTTCTCAACTGGGGGTGAATTTGCCTCCCAGGGGACACTTGGGGGCATGTCTGGAAACATTTTCGGTTGTCACAGCTGGGGAGGGGGTGCTAGTGGGAAGAGGTCAGGGATGCTGCTAAACATCCCACAACACACAGGTCAGTTATCCACAAGGAGTTTCTTACCCAAAAGTTTATAGTGCTGAGGTTAAGAAATTCTAGTATAAAGGAAAATAAAAGTAAAAGGCTGTCTTCCCCGTTCCCCATTTCTACTCCCCTTCCCTTATTCCCTATTGTCCCAGGGGCAATAACTATTTTTTTTATAACAGTTTCTGTTTTTGTCTTTTGGTGATTATTATTGTACAGTATTTGTCAATAATACTTAAGACTACTCAGAGCAGGGGAATTCTGGGCAAATGACAACCCTAGTGAGGTTCTCTGTCCGCACCTGTTCTGGACTCCAACTCTATGCGATGCTACAGGTTTCCAGGGAGAAAGAGTTCCTTGTGGATACGTTCTGGAGGAAAACCTCAGAGTCAAGAACAAGGACCTTCAGGAAGAAAGCAAGTCAGGGACATTTGCTAGCAGAGACAGAAGAATCTCCGACAAAAAAAATGAGAGCTTGGAGGAAATATGTGTGAAGCTCAAACACAGAAGATTTCCTTGAACTAGAAAATGTGATCTCAGAACTAAAAATTTCCACACATAAAGGAGATTATGATCACTGCTGAAACCCAAAGGGGTTTAGACAGTTACATAGAAGAAATATCTCGAAACATAAAAATACAGAGATGCAAATCGTGTGGTGAAAGATGGAAGACTAGACCCGGGAGACCTAACCTGCAGATGCTGTGGGTTCCAAGAGGAAAAGGAACAGGAAAGGAGAGCTTGTAATTAAATAATACATGCAGTTTCTCTGAGTTGAAGACAGACTTAAGATCCACAACAGATTGATAGGAAAAGATACACACTCAGTCACAGAGGTAAAAATTTCAAAATTCTAAGGACATAGGCGATATCTTACTTTCAGGAAGAAAGGACGGTTGTTTTTTTTTTTTTTCTTTTCATCCGCAGCCCTGGAAGTTAAAAGATAGCAAAATTGAACTGAATTTCAAAATTAATGAAAAGAATGCCTGCAATCCAGACCCAGCCAGGCAGGCAAGAAAAATATTTGAAGATTTGCAGACATTATCAAGTACCGCATCTCAAAATACTTTTGAGAAGAGACCCCAGTGAAACAGACATCAAGACAGGAGAAGATGAAGAGGCAAGAAAGCAGTGGAGAACAACAAACCACACCCACTTATACTGTGCAATATAAATGCTAAATAAGGACTCTTGAAGCAGAGGGAACACACTGTAGGAAAATTCTAATAAAGATTCAATTATCTCGATAAAACTCGAGTCGGGAGCTGGGGATAAGGGGAAGGTATAAGTGTTCCTGAAGTGTAAGGGGGCTGGGGCAGGAAAAAGGGGAGGAAGGAAGGATAGTCAAGGTAATTTAAAGATTGCATTGTATTGGGGTGGGAGGAAGTATTATGGAAATAGTTGCTATTCTGTTTTCATTATACTAAAAGAGTCACATGTGTCTATCTGCGATCAGGGACAGGGATGGTAGCTATTAATAGAATGCAAACTTTAAATGAACAAGAGAAAAAGAGAATGAATAGGAATTCATTCACTCCAACAAAGACACAGAAAAGAAGAATTAACAACAATGTTAACAATTTTAAACAAGGTGGAAATAATAAAGTCAAATACATCACTCTTCACAGTAAATACAAGAAGACTGAAATCTTCCAGTTAAATACTGCCTAACTTTGTTATAAATCAAATTTAAGTACACAATACTTAAGAGAAACACACTATTTATTTAGATAGATCTCAAGCCATCACCCTGGGTAGAGTGCTGTGATATCACAGCTCACAGCAACCTCCAACTCTTGGGCTTAAGCGATTCTCTTGCGTCAGCCTCCCAAGTAGCTGGGACTACAGGCGCCTGATGCAACACCTGGCTATTTTTTGGATGCAGTTGTCATTGTTGCTCAGCAGACCCAGGCCAGGTTTGAACACACCACCCTAGGTGTATGTGGTTGGCACCCTTGCCGACTGAGCTACAGGTGCTGCCAAGAGAAACACACTTAAAGCAAAGTGATAAAATTTTAAAGTAAAGATTGGGAAAACAGATACCAGGCAAATTAAAAAATAAAACAAAACAAAAGTAATCCTAGCACTCTGGGAGGCTGAGGCGGGTAGATTGCTTGAGCTAAGGAGACCAGCCTGTGCCAGAGTGAGACCCTGTCTCTACTAAAAAAAAATGGAAAAATTAGCTATGTGTTGTGGTGGGCGCCTGTAGTGGAGTAGTTGAGGTGGCCACCTCAACTACTCAGGAGGTTGAGGTAATAGGATTACTCAAGTGTAAGAGTCAGAGGTTGCTGTGAGGTCTGATGCCATGGCACTCTACCTAGGGTGACACAGTAAGACACCACTTCAAAAAAATTAATTAATTAATTAAAAAAATTAAAATTAAGAGAAAGCAGAGTCTATACATAGATGGCCCCTGACTTGATGACAGTTCCCTGTGATTTTTCAACTTTATTATGGCTCTATCAAGGTACTAAATACATTTTCAACTTATAATATTTTTGGCTTATGAAGAGTTTATCAAAACATAACCCCATCTGAAGTCAAGGAGCATCTGTACTGATATCAATATATATATTATTTTCTTTCAAAATATTAAGGGGGTACAAATGTTTTTGTTACATGGATAGCTTTTATAATGCTTTAGTAGGGGCAATATGTGTGCCCACCTCCCAGATAGTGTTCATTATATCTGTTGGGTAGGTTTTTATTCCTTCTCTCTTTCCTCTCCCCCTTTCTTGATTTCCAAGAAATTTTAGTTTTCTCTGTGCCCATCAATTAGTTCCAAATTATTAGAGAGTACAAAACAAGGGGAATTTAAGTTATAGGCTGGGGGGAGGTTGGAAAAGACTGCCTAAAAAGGGAATTTGGGAGGGAGGTTATAGGGTTCCATATCTTGACTATGGTGGTGGCTACACAGCTGAATACGTTTGTGAAAACCCATGGGATTATACACTTAAAACTGGTCAATTTTAGGCTCAGTGCCTATAGCACAGTGGTTATGGCACTGGCCAAGTGCACCAAGGCTGGGGGGTGGGGGTTCGAGCCTGGCCTGGGGCAAGCTAACTGACAATGACAACTGCAACAAAGAAGTGGCCAGGCGTTTTGGCAGGCACCTGTGGTCCTATCAGCTTGGGAGGCTGAGGCAAGAGAATCACTTAAGCCCAGGAGTTTGAGGTTGCTGTGAGCTGTGATAGGCACAGTACTCTACGGGGGATGACATAGACTCAGTCTCAAAAAAAAAAAAAAAAAAACTAGTCAATTTTATTGTATGAAAATTACCATGAAATAAAGCTGGTTTTAAAAAGGAAGAAAATTGGGCTGGTGCCTGTAACTCAGTGGGTAGGGCGCTGGCCACATACACCAAGGCTGGTGAGTTCGAACCTGGCCCAGGCCTGCTAAACACCTGCAATAAAAAAGAAAAAAAAAATGTACTATGTTCACAAAATTAAAATGCTGAATGAAAAAATAGTGTAGCATGAGAAATGTTCTCAATTGCCCTGTATCATATAGTATTCACTGAACTGCCATAAAGACAACAAGCTTAAAAACCCACAGACACAGGAAAAATAAAAGGAGTATTTATTTCAAGAAGTTATAAGAACAAAAAAGAAATCCAAATAAATCAGAAGACTGGGCACAGTGGCTCACACCTGTAATCCTAGCACTCAGGGAGGCTGAGGTGGGGAATGAGCTCATGAGTTTGAGACCAGCCTGAGCAAGAGTAAGACCCCCGTCTCTACTAAAAATAGAAAAGTGGGCCCGGCATTGTGTAGTCCCAGCTATTCGGGAGGCTGAGGCAAGAGGATTGCTCAAGCCAAGAGTTTGAGGTTGCTGTGAGCTATGATGTCACAGCACTTTACCCAGGGCGACAGAATGAGACTCTGTCTCAAAAAAAGAGAAAAAAGAAAAAGAAAATTGATTCATGATGGATAAAAGATTTAAATCTTAGACACGAAATGATAAAAGTCCTGGAAGAAAGCGTGGGAAAAACTCTTGATGATATTGGCCTGGGGAAAGATTTTATGAAGAAGATTCCATTGGCAATGGCAACAACAAAAATAAGTAAATGGGACAATCTGTTGTTTAGTGTGGGCATGTTCATGGATGATCTTAGCCAGATCTTCTGGATAACTTGTTATAACTTGTATTTCAACACTTAGTGCAAACCTTGCACTTTTATATTATAAAGATGGCTTCTTTAAACTTCAGGAACCAACCTCTGCTAGCTTCAAACTTTTCTTCTGCAGCTTCCTCACCTCTCTTAGCTTTCCTAGAATTGAAGAGAGTTAGAGCCTTGCTCTGGATTAAGCTTTGGTTTTTTTATTTTTTATTTTTTTTGAGACAGAGCCTCAAGCTGTCACCCTGGGTAGAGTGCTGTGGGATCACAGCTCACAGCAACCTCCAACTCCAGGGCTTAAGCAATTCTCTTGCCTCAGTCTCCCAAGCATCTAGGACTACAGGCGCCTGCCACAACACCTGGCTATTTTTTTGGTTGTAGTTGGCATTGCTGTTTGGCAGGCCTGGGCTGGGTTCAAACTCCCCAACTCTGGTGTATGTGGCTGGTGCCTTAGCCACTTGAACTGCAGGCGCTGAGCCTGGAGTAAAATTTTTAATTACCTTCAGGAACTTTTCCTTTGCATTCACAACTTGGCTAAGTGGCATAGGAGGCCTAACTTTTGGCCTATCTCAGCTTTCAACACGCCTTCCTCACTATGCTTAATTATTTCTAGCTTTGGATTTCAAGTGAGAAATGTGGGATTCTTCTTTCACTTGAACACTTAGAGGCCGCTATAGAGTTTTTTTTTTTTTTTTTTGAGACAGAGCCTCAAGCTGTCCCCCTGGGTAGAGTGCCATGGCATTACAGCTCACAGCAACCTCCAACTCCTGGGCTCAAGCGAGTCTCCTGCCTCCGCCTCCCAAGTAGCTGGGAGTACAGGCGCCCGACACAACACCTGGCTATTTTTTGGTTGCAGCCGTCATTGTTGTTTGGCGGGTCCGGGCTGGGGATTTGAACCCGCCACCTTAGGTGTACGTGGCTGGCGCCTTAGCCGGTTGAGCTATAGGCGCCGAGCCCCGCTATAGAGTTATTAATTGACCTAATTATAAGATTATTCAGTCTTAGGGAATAGGGAGGTCCAAGGAAAGGGAGAGACGTGAGCAACTGTCCAGTCATTGGGGCAGTCAGAACACATATGTCTTGTATTAAGTTCACTGTCTCACATAGGTATGATTCATGGGACCCCAAAACAATTACAATAATAGTCAGTGATCAAACATCATTGATCACAGAAAGTTTGAGCCAGGTGCGTTGGTTCATGCCTGTAATCCTAGCACTCTGGGAGGTCAAAGTGGGTGGATTGCTTGAGCTCAGCAGTTTGAGACCAGCCTAAGTCAGAGCAAGAACCCATCTCTAAAAATAGCCAGGCATTGTGGCAAGTGACTGTAGTCCTAGCCACTTGGGGGAGCAGGGGCCTGAGACAGGAAGATCCCTGTGCTCAAGAGTTTGATGTGTGGCGCCGGCCCCATATACCCAGGGTGGCGGGTTCAAACCTGGCCCCGGCCAAACTGCATCAAAAATATAGCCAGGCATTGTGGCAGGCGCCTGTAGTTCCAGCTACCTGGGAGGCTGAGGCAAGAGAATCGCCTAAGCCCAAGAACTGGAGGTTGCTGTGAGCTGTGATGACACAGCCCTCTACCGAGGGCGACAAAGTGAAATTCTGTCTCTAAAAAAAAAAAGAGTTTGAGGTTTCTGTGAGCTATGACACCATAGCACTCTACTGAGGATGATAAAGTGAGACTCTGTCTAAAAAAAAAAAAAATGGCGAAAGTTTGAAATAATGTGAGAATTACCAAAATGTGACACAGAGACATGAAATAAGCACAAGCTGTTGAAAAAATGATGCCAATAGACTTGTCAGATGCAGGGTTGCTACAAACCTTCAATTTGCAAAGAAAAAAAATGCAATTCTCTGCAAAACACAAGTAAGTGCAATAAAAGAGGCACCTGTGACTCAGTGAGTAGGGCGCCAGCCCCATATACTGAGGGTGGTGGGTTTGAACCCAGCCCCGGCCAAACTGCAACAATAAATAGCGGGGTGTTGCGGCAGATGCCTGTAGTCCCAGCTACTTGGGAGGCTGAGGCAAGAGAATCGCTTAAGTCCAAGAGCTGGAGGTTGCTGTGAGCTGTGATGCCACAGCACTCTACCGAGGGTGACAATGAGACTGTCTCTAAAAAAAAAAAAAAAGAAAGAAAGAAAGAAAGAAAAAAGAAATTCCTGAGAATAAGCATTTGATAAGCTCACGTCATCCTGATTCTAAGCCACTGGCTTGTCTCTGGACTGGCAGTTGCCCATTTGCTTATTCCAATCAGCTGAGGTCAGAGGGATTGGGGGTCACAAAACAATTTCTGGGGCCTAGGACTGCCTAATCAGCAGAGATTTGTCCCTTAAAAAGGTCTACAGCTGTGGCTGGCATGATGTTTTACAGATTTGGTAAGGGACCTGTAGTTTCACCACCAGCCCCCAGCTAGTCATTTGGTCAGTTCCTGATGAATTTACAGCCCACAGAGACCAGTTTCCTAATCTGTAGAGTAAGTGGGGTGGGTTCTTGAATATCCCCTCAAGTGCAAAATGTCTGATAGCTGCCTCCTCGCCCCTCAAACTTTTGTACCTTAGCTATTGTTAATCCAGGATACCCTCCACCCTATGCTTAGGTAATTTATTTTTTGAAACCCAAATTTCACTTTCCAATAAATGCTCACTTTTATTACCTTTATGGCATCTAATTCTGTGGCTTAGAGCCATCATTTTGCCCTGATGCAATGTTTGAATCTTAAGTTTGCCTTATATTTGCTTTTCTTGTCAGCTTCATGCAGTCAGCATACATGTATATGAACAGCTTTCTGTGTCACCTTTTGAGAAAGTATCAAGGAAGGGTCTGGGACAAGTCACTAGAGATCTGTCCACAGTCTTTTGCTTCAAGAGCTACAAATCTCTGGTGTTATCAGATGTTTCATAGTTCTTCATCCTGAGTCTGAAGCCATTGCCCCAGACATTTAAAGAGGCCTCTGCTTAAGTTCACACCTACTGTGTCTGCAGCAATTACACACTTGGTTGAAGCCAGATACCATCTACCAGGGGTGTCCAACCTTTCTTCTACTCTGCTGCACATTGGAAGAATACGAGTTGTCTTGGGCCGCACAATAAATACACAAACACTAACAAAAGCTGATGAGCAAAAGAAAAAGTCCCTGCATACTTTTCATGGTATCTGACACCACAGATAAGCAAAACAGTTCTCAGATAATCTGCATGTGGCCCGTAAGGACATAGGCTATCTTGTATTTTACAGATGGAAATTGTAACTTGTCCAAAGTCACATGCTATGGTAAGGCTGGCCTCTTTATCCATAGTATCATGTTATTCTTTTCTTTTTTTTTGAGACACAGTCTTACTTTGCTGGCCTTGGTAGAGTGCTGTGGCATCATAGCTCACAGGAACCCCAAACTCTTGGGCTTAAGCAATTCTCTTGCTTCAGCCTCTTGAGGAGCTGGAACTACAGGCACCTGCTATAACACTTGGCTATTTTTAGAGATGGAGGTCTTGCTCTTGCTCAAGCTGGTCTCAAATTCCTGAGCTCAAGTGATCCTCCTGCCTCGGCCTCCCAGAGTGCTAGGATTATAGGTGTGAGCCAACATGCCCGGCCTAGTATCATGTTCTTCTATTACACCATACTTCCTTCACAGTTCAGGAAACTAATCTATTGCTACTCTAATTACCACGTAATTGGTGACTTAAACAACACATATTTGTTATCTCATAGTTCTAGAGGTCAGACACCTGATACAGGTTTTCCAGGATGAAAAATCAAGCTATTGGCCGGGCTAGGTTCCTTTCTGGAGGCTCACAGGAAGAATCTGCTTCCTTGCCTCTTCCAGCTTCTAGAGGCTGTGTGGCTTCTCAAACTGTGGGTTGAGTTTTTCCCCTGTCCATTCTTCCCACATTGACTCTCTTTCTTCCCATGATAAAAAGAGCTCTCCTTGTCCAGGATGGTTAGATTGGGTCTCCCTGTATAAAACAGGGTGATCTTCCCTCCTAAAGGGGCTTAGTCACATCTTAATTTTGTTAGGTAAAGTAACATATTCAGAGGTTCTGGAGATGTGGATATAAACATTTTGGGAAGGCTAATGGATTAAAGTAATAAAGACAGGAGTAACCTGACTTTGAGAGTCTTAGGAGACTTCTCTGACTTCCTGATGTTGGCTGGACTTCACCAGAGTTGGTACAGATGGGACCCTTTCTTTTTCCTTGTCCATGCCCCCTACAGTTGGGCTCCCTCCTCTTGTCTGCATTAGCGATCATTCCCTGTAATAAGCAGTGGAGAGGTAAGGAGCGGGCAAGAAGTCGGCTTTGGTGTTTGTCCTCTAGGATCTCAGATGATCATATGGTCTTGGAAAAGCTGAAATGTATAGTACTGACCCCTCAGCTCTTAAAAAGTCCCCTAGAGTTCTTGATATTTGGACAGTAGAAGTGAAGCTTGGAGTTCCTGGTGTCTTCTCTGATGTCTAGCCTTGAAAGGTAGTGTTAATGTCAAAAATGCAAGGACCCATGTGACACACATGGAGGAAAGATCTCACTCTCCTACTATAGGCACAAAAGGCGGCTACGAGATAGTCTAAGACAGAAAGGACTGCAGAATGCCTAAAGAGATATGCAGCTGGCTCGGCGCCTGTGGCTCAAGTGGCTAAGGCGCCAGCCACATACACCTAAGGTGGCGAGTTCGAATCCCCAGCCCGGGCCCGCCAAACAACAATGAT
>NW_003852567.1:697557-699347 GCF_000181295.1 Otolemur garnettii
AAAAAAAAAAAAAAAAAAAGAGAGATGCAGCTATGCTAACCAGTTTGATGAAAATATTTCTTTCTTTCTTTTTTTTGAGACAGAGCCTCATTCTGTTGCCCTGGGTAGAGTGCCATAGCATCACAGCTCACAGCAACCTCCAACTCCTGGGCTCAAGCAATTTTCTTGCCTCTGTGTCCCAAGTAGCTGGAACTACAGGCGCCCACCACAACACCCGGCTAGTTTTTGGTCGCAGCCATCATTGTTTGGCGGACCCAGGCTGGATTCGAACCCTCCAGCTCAGGTGTATGTGGCTGGTGCCTTAGCTGCTTGAGCTATAGGCACTGAGCCAATGATGAAAATATTTCAAATTGTATATGAAAACACTACACTGTACCCCATGATTGCATTAATGTACACAGCTATCATTTAATAAAAAAAAAAAAGAAAAAAAGAGATATGCACCCATCACCAAAAAAAAGCTATTGAGGAGAAAGCTATAGGCCAACCCTGCTTAAGAAATACAAGGCAAGTGGAGTGTGTGCATTAGCTCATCCCAGTTCCATGTGGGCACCCTCTTCTTTAGCCTCTTCAAAAGGCAGCATGTCCATGGATTGCTTTTTTTGAGTGCATACTGGAAACTTGGTTTTGGCATTTTACCTGGTAGCCAGGTAAAATGTTTACCTGTGCACTGGTTTGAAAAACTGGGATAGTATCTACAGCTTATGAAACTCCTGTAAATGTTCCTGCAATTGACTCACTCACAGGCTTCCCTCCCCCCATATACCACAGTTACAAGTACCAGGACTGTCCTCACCAGCTGCCACCAGCCGCTCTATATGCTCCCACTCACTCCCACAGCCTCTGAGGCCCCCAGGGAGTCACCAAGACATACCACCCACTGTCTGTGTCTGGGGGAGAACTTGAAAGGGTGCCTGGGGGAGGGGACTGGGTTGTTGGAAACTTTAATCAAGCAGGGACTATTAACAGCTGTAGGGACACCTTAGGAAACAGTGAGCCTTAAGGAAATACTTGTAGAGTCTCTTGCTATGACCTTTTCTTCAATGACCTTTTCTGAAAATGACCCGTCATTCTCTGCCATGGAAAAAGATAACAGTGACCACAGGCACCCTTCAGCCACAGAAAGCGTCATCTCCAGGCAGACTTTAACATAGCTGCTCACCTCACAGACTGCGAAGTCCCGGAACATGTGCCCCCACCCCACCCCATGTAAACCTGCTTCTCCACAGACATCTTCTTCAGGTGACAGAGGTCCTGTCTTGCCTCAGTGGCCACTTCCTCTGGGGCAGGCTGGGCCATACTGTGGGGCAGAGTCCCAGGGCCCACTGCGGTGCCCACCATGCATGACCAGTCACACAAGCTGTTAGTGTGTGGTGAGGACCTCTCCCTCTTCCTTTTTCCTCCTCACAGCTGCAAGAGGGTGTAATGAGGGGGCAGATGTCACCCTGGTAGGAGGTGGGTTTTCCCCACCTCCATACCTTGCCTTGTCGCAGCTCCTTCCCATCCCTAGATGTAGGCCCTTTGGGGTTCTATTAGGGGTCACATCCTGGTAAAAGAACATTCAGGAGCACTTCTGGGCACCAGTGCTCAGCAGTCCCCTCCTCTTGTTCCTGCTTTGGTCCATCCTTACCACTTGTGAGGACCTCTGGCTTGTGGATCCTGTTTTCCCCTAGGGGCACATGTAAAGGGGCAATGGGGCTTCTTTCTTTCTTTCCTTCTTTCTTTCCTTCCCTCCTTCCTTCCTTCCTTTTTTCTTTCTTTCTTTCTTTCTTTTTTTTTTTTTTTTTGAG
>NW_003852567.1:699538-704357 GCF_000181295.1 Otolemur garnettii
CGAGTTCATGCAATCCACTCACTAGGCCTCCCAGAGTTCTAAAATTATAGGCATGAGCCACTGGGCCTGGCCAGCAATGTCTTTTTTTTTTTTTTCTGAGACAGAGTTTCACTTTGTTGCCCTTGGTAGAGTGCTCTGGTGTCATAGCTCACAGCAACCTCAAATGCTTGGGCTCAAGTGATTCTCTTGCCTCAACCTCCTGAGTAGCTGGGACCACAGGCACCTGCCACAACGCTGGCTGTTTTTTGCAGAGATGAGCTCTTGCTCTAGCTTAGGCAATCCACCTGCCTTAGCCTCTCAGAGTGCTAGGATTAACAGGCATGAGGCACTGTGCCCAGCCTGGCTATGGGACTTTTTAAAGGAAGAACTCTACTAGGAAAGTAAGAGGAAAACCAAAACTAAGCCAAGATAATATCAAAACCTTGGCTGGCTTGGCATCTGTAGCACAGCAGTTATAGCACCAGTCACATACACCAAAGTTGGCGGCTTCAAACCCTGCCCAGTCCAGCTAAACAACAATGACAACTACAACAAAAAATAGCTGAGCATTGTGGTGAGTGCCTGTAATCCCAGCTATTTGGGAGGCTCAGGCAAGAGAATTACTTAAGCCAAAGAGTTTGAGGTTGCTGTGAGCTATGATGCTACAGCACTCTACCAAGGGTGACATAGTGAGACTCTGTCTCAAAACAAAACAAAACAAAACAAACAAAACAACAAAAAACAAAAAAATCCCCCAAACCTTGGCTGGCCCGGAGTCTGCAGCTGAGCATTGTGGCTGGCGCCTGTAGTCTCAAGCATCTGGCTCAGCATCTGGCTCTGACTGTCTTTGCCCAGGATGCTACAGTCCTTTTTAATCCCTGGGTAACTGCCTGGCTCATGAGCTCTTGGTCCCCCTCCAAGGGTGTGTGTGTGCGTGTGGGGTTCAGTGCTGCTTCAGGCTTTTCCCTAGGTGCATATCTGTGACCTGTGGACTGGTGTTCCTCACCAGCACCCCCAGTTCTGCAGCCTCTGCCTCCAGGGCCCTGCGCTCTGGATTTCACTAGGATGCAGGGACACAGAGGAAGCCACAGGGCTGGCAGGGTCAGGATGGAAAGAGAAAGGGGCTGACCGGCCATAGGCATAGTCAGTAGGATAACATGTGTTCATGAGGCCAGGAAAAGGCTGTGAAGAAGGAATCTGGGGAGTATTTATGGAAGAGAAACAGTTTGGTCTCAGGTCACATGCACCCTCCAAAGAGCTGCTGCATTTCCCAGCAGGGCTTTTGAGAGAAAAACTCCCTCTGTGTGTGCTCTTCACTGGCAGGAGGGGAGCAACTAAGGGATGTTTTTCTGGGGACCCAGGATTCCTGGAAACCATAGGAGGATGAGGAGGCCAATCTGATGGGGAGCTTGGAGCCTTACTCTCAAGCTCGGGAGATTGTCTGCAGTCATTTGGGCTACACATGGTAAGGCCCAGCAGCCAGGGCAGTCAGGACTGAGGGCAGGCCCTCAGGGGACATAACCAGGAAGCAGAGGTTGGGAGCCCAGCATTGCCAGTGGGCACCTAGGGTGCATATAGAGTACATGGGAAGGACACAGGGACAGACTCCTGCACAGCCCCATCCCTACCTCAGTGTCCCCCTCCTCTGCCCCTCTGGCCAGAGCTCAGGGATGCCTTCTGCTTCACTGAGCCCATCTGTCTGAGGCTTGCTCACATCTTCCTCTTTTGTGACTGGAAGTAAGAGGGCAAAGTGCAAGCTGTGCAGTCACGGAGGGAACACAGAACCTAAGAGTGTGAAGGGACAGAGAGGAGAGTGAGGTGGCCAGGTAGAGGGCTCAAGACCATGGCGGACACCATCACCTATGCAGACCTGCGGTTTGTGAAGGCTCCCCTTAAGAAGAGCGTCTCCAGCCGTACGGGACAGGGTCTGGGTAAGGGGGGACCTGGTGTCGCCTACCTAGGTCTCCTCATGGCCCCTTCCGGACTCCCACCTTGGTCCCTCTTTTTCTCTCTCCTCTCCAGATCCAGAGGCTGACGAAGATGGGGAACTCACCTACGAGAACGTGCAAGTGTCCCCGGTCTCAGGGGGACCCTCGGGCTTGGCTTCCTCTGGTCTAGGCGACAAAGCAGGTCCGGAGAGCCTGGGTACAAATATTTGTAGGGGGCAATGTCTCCGCGGTTCTTAGAGAAGAAGGAAAACAGCGGAGTAAACGGGAGTGGAGGGGAAGAGGGTTCCCTGGGCAAGGTGGAGTTGGGAGCGATGAGGGCAGGGAGGGATGGGGCAGCCCCGGAGGGAGATAAGATCCGAGGAAACGTCGAAGGGAGACCCGGGAAAAGACAGGCCCAGGACCGGGCTGAGAGGGTGGGGAGAGGAGCCCCGGAGAGTGGCGGGTGACTGGGGCACCTGCAGAGGGCAGCGCGGGGCAAACTGGAGTTCCCTCGCGGCGGGCTGGGGCGGAGAAGGGGCATTACCCGGGGCTTCCGGTCTTGGAACTGGACGCTTCCTTCGCAGGGGTCAAGGCGGAGCAGCCAGCGGCGGCCTGGAGCTCCCTGAAGTCACCGGCTGCCTGGCGGCTTCTGCTCTGTGAGTACTGTCTGGTCGCTGCCCTGCGCCTTCCTCCATCCCCCACAGATCATGCCGACCCTGGTCACGTCTGCCCTTCGGATGCCCCAATTCTCATGTTTCCCTCCTCCCCTTCCGGGATTTAGTTCACCCTACTCCAGGTAGTGCCCTCCAATCCTCCTTACCTGTAACAACCCCCAGCTCTGATTCGGAAGCACCCTCCCTCCCCCTACCTGCAAAACACCCCACCATGCTCTCCCCTCAACTCTGCACCTCTGTCCCTCTCAGGGAGCTTTCCCACCCACCCATCCCCTGGTCTATGCATTCTTTCCTGGGGCTGACTGCCGCTCACCCATCTTTGGTCCCCCAAGGCCAGGCAGCCTGCTGGCAGTACCTCCTGCTGGGCCTGCTCCTCACCTGCTTGCTGTTGGGAGTGGCGGCCACCTGCCTGGGAGTGCGTTGTGAGTATGGCTGCCCCATTTCCCACTTACACCAAACAACTTTCTTCCTTCCTCTTCCCCAAAGCTGCCTTTCCTCAGCCCGTAGTCACTACATCCTTAGCTTTTAATCTGGTGTCCAGCCAGGTCTGTTAAGCTTTGGACGGTTGGTTGTATGAAGAAGAAAAAGGGCTGATGCTGTAGTCCCAGAACAACAGGGCACAGCTGGAGAAGCCCTCCAAATCTTTCTTTATGGCCAAACAGATCTGCAGGCATCTCAGCACCTCCAGCAGGTGAACAGGGTTCTAGAAGCCACTAACAGCAGCCTGAGGCAGCAGCTCCGCCTAAAGATAACTCAGCTGGGGCAGAGGGAAGATGAGCTGCAGGGGTCCAGGAGAGAGCTGGAACAGAGTCAGGAAGCTCTACAGGTGCAGCAGAGGGTTCACCAGGATGCCGAAGGGCGGCTGCAGACCTGTCAGTCAGACAGGGAGAGGACAAATGAGATCTTGCAAAGTGAGAAGGCGCACAGGAGCACCTTGGAGCAGAAGCTGAGCAGCATGCAGGACACACTGAAGTCCTTCCTCACATGCTTCCCACAAGGTATCTGCTCTGGGGAGAGGGTGGGGGATGGACAGAAGCCAGGAGACACTAATGGCAGGGCCCAGTGTGTTGCTCAGGAAGGGAGCAGTGAACCAGAGTGGTGGCTGCCATGAGCTGGGCAGCCTCAGCAATAGGAAGGAGGACCAAGCCACACCCTGGATTGAGGGGCTCACCCAGCTCCAAGGCTGATCCTGTATGGGGGAGAGGGGAAGCAGTCCTAGTCCAAATTCACAGTGTCCAAAGCAGCATGTCAAATTAAGGTTTCATCTGGTTGACATCAGTGGGAAGGATCTGGAAACCCCTGGATTTGAAGTTGGTTTGTTGCACATTTTTCTAAAGACAGGATCCCCAGCTTTAGTTAATTTTCACTACATCCGAGATCCTTCAAAAGGTTCAGAATTCCTGACTGGCACAAGGTGCAGTCTGGTGGTGGGACGAGGCTGTTCTTGGCACTCCCAATGAAGTGGGTGGGGGTTGTGGTTCAGGGAACTAGGATGGGGTGTCCATTCATTTTGTAAGCAAGGAACCCTGCCAGTAGGTGGAGATGGGGGAAAGGACACATAAAAGGGGAAAGACTGTGCCAAAGCAGGCTGAGGGTCTAGGCAGGACACCAGGGCCTAGGGACTGGAGGTTTATGGACTGCTATGGCGGTTAGGCTCTGTCTAGCTTAGGGGGCATCTGGAGGCTGCCCCAGACTGAAGACAGCAAGGTTAGGTGCAGACATGGCCCCCCATCTTGTGTTTCTTACCTTGTTACACTCTGTAACCTTTAGTTCCATGGCAGGGCTGCCACCCATTCCCATACCTGCTCCTTTGATCTTGGCATCCCAACCTGCTCCTCTACTGAAAAGACAGTTTCAGTCTTCCACCCTGATTACAGTTGCCCACCACCCCTCCATGCTTCCCCACACTTCTCTGACCTCCTTGAGTCCTTCAACATGCTGACTTCTCTGTCTCCTGTCCTGGCTTCTCTCTCTACTCATTGTGGTTTCAGAGTCTATCACTTCAACCACTTGCTTTTTTGTTCCACTCTTATGGAAAAGTGGTGAGAAAGGGGCCAGTGCTGAGGGAGGGGGGAGGTCTTGGAAGTGCAAAGGGGGTGCTCTAGGAAGCAGAGGAAATGAATGAGATGCCCAGTGAACAGGTATGGGGGCCCGGGTGATATTAGCCAAAATGTTAGGGTGGACTGCAATAGTGAGGAAATTGGGGATAGGAACACCAGGTCTATTTTTTTTTTTTTT
>NW_003852567.1:704605-713565 GCF_000181295.1 Otolemur garnettii
GGTTGAGCTATAGGCGCCGAGCCGGAACACCAGGTCTATTAAAGCAAACCTCCCAGATTGTTAAGAAGTAACATTGTTGAATGTTGAAGCCTTTTACTAATTATACACAGGTATGGCATTTCCAGGGGAGGCAAAAAAAAAAAAAAAAAAGAAAGATCACAAAGATCAAGGACTAGAAGCTCATGTAGGTGCTGAAACTGGACTTGAGGGAATATGGTCAGAAACCAGGTTGCTCAGTAGTCACTTTTATCCCAAGTGTTGCTGCTGTCACATGCTTTCTGCTTTTTAGACACCTGCTGTCCACTAGGATGGATACATGCCTTGCAAAGCTGCTTTTACTTCTCACATACTCGGAAAAATTGGCAGGAGAGCAAAGATCGTTGTGAATCTCTGTCCTCCAAGCTGGCCACCTTCCCTCACAATCGTTATTACTCAGTAAGCATAGCCTTATCCATAGACTGTGGTGGGTACTGTTGGGTGAGGGGACATAAGTCATCATGTCAGGAATGGCGGTGCACACATGGCCGGGGAATGCATTCCTTTTCCATGACAGACCCTGGTGCTCTTTACCACTGAGCTTGGAAATAGTCTCTGCATCTTCTCAGCACAGTGCTCCAGGTGGCCCCTACTATTTGAACAGAGCAGGCATGAGAGCTGAAATCATGAACCATCTTGATTTTAACCTGTGTCTCAGCTTATTGGTTAGCTCCCTAAGCCACTTAGGTTCTTTGGCTCTTGTGGTCTGTGGCCTCCCAGGCAGAGGTCCAATACCTCTATAGCTCTCTATAGCACAGGCTCCTTGGGACCGAACAGACCACAGAATGACTCCCCTCTAAAGACTGGCAGAAGTCTTTATGCAGCTGGGAGGCAAACTAAATAATGAACCTGTGTCTGTAGGGTGGCACTTGGAGGATGCAGGAATAAGTCAGTGATGAGTTATGTACCAAAGAAGGGCACAGCCCTCTCGCCAAAGCACAGAGGCCTCCCTAGAGTGTTCGTTTTCTTCCATATTTCTCATCATTCTTCACCCAACTGTGGTTTTTCTGAATCTCCCCAGATTGGTTTGGCCATCCACTCAAATCTGCTTCTGGTAGCTGGTGGTTTAGAGGATTCATATTGGATTGGCCCCATTGTTTATAAGGACCGGCTGCAGATTGATATACAATCCTCTGAGTAAGTTTGTTAGGACTTTTGGGGTATTTTCAACTCCATGATCCCCTCATAAAGACACAGTAATGAGATTGCCTCCCCAGAAGCTGTTCTCAAAACTTTCATAAATCAATATTGTGATTGTCTATTTGCCTGTTTCCCCTATTTGATTAATAACTCCTTAGGGCAATCTTATTTTCTATAATCCTCCATACCTAGAAGTCCTGGCACATGCTTTTTAAAAAAATAACTACTAGGGTTTTGAAAGCAAGAGATAGTGATTAAAAAACAACAACAACAACAACAAACTACTAGGTCTGTCCTATGCCCCCATCAGCTTCCCGGCTAATGAATGCCAGAATTCCAACTTCCTTCCCATCCCCTGACTAAGCTACCAAACTGAGGTTGTACTTTCTTAATAGGGACCACTTGGGTCAGTAGGGCTTTCCCAGGGAAGTGAGCAAGGGAGCAGTGGGGGTAACTTTGAGGATCAACCCCAGGGACCCTGAAACAGGGTGGCCACCTCCTTATGTTCCCTAACTGGAGTTTTCATCTTTAAGACCTCAGGTGATCTTTCTCTCCACTGGTCCTAAAACCTCTTCTAGTTGAAGTCCAGACATTTGTTCCTAAGTCATATCCAGATGTGGCCTTAGGCAGGCAGGGGGAATTAGTACTTGGGTCAGGTTTTATACAGGGCAAGGAGAAAAGAGAAGGTGGGCTAGGAAGGGTTCAGAGAATATCCTACTTCTACTTCACTACTCTTTAGGGTCCGTGTTGAAAACCAAAAATGTATGAAGTTACAAAAAAAGACGTGGTCCTATTCGAGGGTGGAATTCCAGCAAGAGGAATGTACAACTTCTCTTCCCTCCATCTGTGAGAGGACACCTTTCAGGTTTCCAGATGGGCACTGAGCTAGGTAAGCATGAGGGATAGGACTAAGATATGGGAAGTACAGGGGCAGAGGGTCTGAGCCCACAAGTGGGCCATGGTGGTGGGGAGGGCTGTACCTGGGCATGACTCTGCTTATACAAGGGTGGGCTGGGAAGGGAGAGGGGCAGGTAAGACCTAGAACTGAAGGGATGCTGGAGATGTGGCTATCCAGGAAGCTGGGGAAGAACCTAGTGAGTGGGATGAGGGTTTAGGGACAGTCAACTGCAGAACTCACTGATGCTTTACTCTTCCAGATACTTGAGCCAATAAGAGCCTATGCCTCTCAACCTGTGGCCTGCAGGTCTTATGATCATTCTGTTACTCCCTGGCACTCCCTCTTTCTTGGTAGAGCCCAGCCAAGGGCTGATCCACGCCTGGCACAACTAGCCAACCTACTGCCTGCTTAAAACCTTGTTCCAGAAACTGGACATTCCTGGGAAAACAATGAAGAAGCTTCTAAAAAGGACTTTGGCCTCCCCCTAGAATCTCCATAGTAGAATGAGGGGGTGGGAGGAGGGCGCATGGGCTGAGTGGATGGGGCAGCCCGGAGCCAGCCAGGCAGTTTTATTGAAATATTTTTAAATAATTGCACGTGTTAGTCTCATGTGTCAGCAATGCTGTGTCTGGTTCAGTGATCCCCAAGGGACAACAAGCCCAGGGCTGGACCAGAAGTGCTCTGTCCCTCGAGTCCACGCTGAGGCTCCCCTATACGGAGAGAAGAGCCAGTCAGCCCATCTGGGGCTGGCACTGTCCGGCAAGTGCACTGTGTCCTCACAGGGTGTCCTGAAGGCCATAGGTGGAGGCCTGAGAGCACAGGCCCCACTGCTAAGAGCGTGCCCCGGGCAGCTGCAGGCTGGGCGTGGGTGGCTTGGCGTGGTGCCCTCGGTGGCAGAGGAGACTGCCCGCCTCACAGTTCAGGTTGCGGTAGCGGGCAACAGCTGGTGTGGGGCGGGGGCACATGGACAAGAAGCCGAAGCTGAAGGGGCCGAGACAGCAGCCCGGACAGGGCAGCCCCTCGTCAGGCTCCCGGGGAGCTGAAGGGGGTGGTGAGGGTTCTGTCCGCTCTAGGGCTGCTGCCCGGGGCAGGCTGTGCTGGGCCCGGTTCCAGGGCTCCCCAGCCCAGCCTTGTGGGGAGTTAACCACCACAGCTGGGGGGTTGTTGTTGAGGGGAGGTCCTGATCTAGGGGACCAGGGTTGGGAGGCTGAGGAACAAGTGCTGATAAAGTTGTCTGTGGACACGGCCAGAGGCAGCTGGGGAGCTGGTCCTGGGAGTTCTGGCTCAGGGCTGCTGCCCCCACACTCCATAGTCTCTTCAGCTGAAGGGCCGACGGGGGGAGGGCCAGGACCTGGTAGTGCTGTCTCCATACGTCGCGGGAGCTCAGGGGATGAAGGTAGTGAGCGGCAGCGGCGGGCAGGTGTCCCAGGCTGGACCAGGTTCTCTGGAGTGGTCACTGAGGGCAGCTGGGTGAAGGGCAGTGGCGATGGTGGTACAAGGGGTAGGGGGGCGACTGGCTTGCTGGGTGTGTCCAAGAGCTTGATCTTGCCACCCCGGAGGTCTTCCCGTAGTGAGAATGGGTTGACTCGAGTCAGACTGTCCCCCCAGTTGGGGGGTGATTCTGGTGATGGGGGTAGGAAGAGGTCTGATCGGCTTCGGGAGAGCCGGGGGTCTGGCCTGGGAAGTGTAGCAGAAGGACCCCCTCTTGGAACAGACCCTGTAGACAGAGAAATCTGGGATCACTGTTCTCTGCATTTGCTCATAGCTCCCTGAGGGCTTCATTGTTTTCTCAGAGGCTGGCAGGACAGGAGTTTAGAAAAGGGAGACCCACAGTGTGCTTTTGTAAGGGAGGATGTCACCTCCACCCCCTTTTACCTTTTCTTTCCTTCTTCCTTTTCCTTGGCCTCTAGCATTAGAAAGCTGTCTTTGAGATATCCTTCTATCCACCCCACCTCGCCCTGACTCCCAATCTTCTTAACTAATAAACACACTTAAGCCTCCCCCATATAATTCTCTGAGTTCTATAGAGAGAAGCAACAAAGTGACTGCTGGGTCAAGACCATGCTCACTTACCTTGATTCTGTGTCAGGGGTGTCCTAGTAAGGGGGGCTGGCTCAGGCAGCTGCTCTAAGATCCATTCCAGGTGCTGGGTGATTTCAGAGAAGGGGGCACGGGTGCTGGGATCCAT
This sequence comes from Otolemur garnettii, assembly GCF_000181295.1. Classification (NCBI taxonomy): domain Eukaryota; kingdom Metazoa; phylum Chordata; class Mammalia; order Primates; family Galagidae; genus Otolemur; species Otolemur garnettii. The sequence goes on from NW_003852567.1 coordinate 708,868, forward strand.
CTGATGGGTAGAGACAGGGACAGTGTCATTCAGTACGCCAAAAGGGGATCCCTGAGTTTTCTTCCCACCAGCTAGGACCAATAGGGCAGCCACGTCAGCTCAGGGATCTCAGGGATGGGGGTGGGAGAGAGGGCAAAAAGGACAGTGAGACTCTTACACTGCAGCAGTGGATGGCCAGGAGCAGGAAAGGCAGCGGGCAGTCATCCTCCACCAGGGTTCGGAAAGCAGGCACATCTAGGCCGAAATCCTATGGAGAAAGAGAGGAAGGGCCTCCTAGTCACCTTCCCTTGGGTTCTTCTGCATCCCAGTCAGGACCTGAACCTCCACGAAACCCTCCTTGGTTGTGGGCTGCCTCATCTGGAGTTCTTCCTTTTCAAACGTAGAGACATTTACCTCAGTGCGGGGTAGATAGTCAGGGTCTGCAGGTACTCGGGCGATGAGCTCACAGAGGACAATCCCAAAGGCAAAGACATCAGCCTGGGGTAGGAGATAATAATGTCAGGGGGAGGGATTAACAGTTTTCATTTCAGAATTTTTTTTTTTTGGCAGTTTTTGGCCAGGGCTGAGTTTGAACCTGCCACCTCCAGCATGTGGGGCCGGCGCCCTACTCCTTTCAGCCACAGGCGCCGCCCTTCATTTCAGAATTTTTTCAGAATATACCAGAATTAGGAGGAGGGGGTGAGTGTTTATAAACACAGTGTTTATGTGTTGGAAGGTGCCAGTGAAGGGCATGGGGAATCTTGAGGGCTCCTGAGTATCTACTAGGGTTCTTGTTGAGATGAAAGGGGCTTTTGGGGAGTATCTCACGGGTCTCTGGAGGGCTTGGAGATCTAAAATGTTGACATCTTACCTTCTCATCATATAGCTCACCCCGCAACACCTCTGGAGCCATCCAGTATGGGGAACCCACCACAGCCAACGGCTCCTTCCTTGCCCCTTCCCTGCAGGGGCAGGGTGGTCAGAAACAACCTCCACAGGCAAAAAGAGATGAAATGAACCCCCCTTATGCCCCAAGGGATATGCCCCTGGGGGCTTCACTCAAATAGAGGCCCTCTGGGAGATTTGAGGGGAATGGGCATTCACCTCACCTATACACAGGAATCTTTTCAGCCAGCCCAAAGTCACCCACGACAGCTGTGAAGCCTCGGTCTTCCCGTCGGATCAGACAGTTCTGACACACATACAGAGAGCATCCCAACACACCCATCACCTTCTGCTCTCTGGTCTCCTGATATACAACCTAAAGCCCTGTCACTTCAGCATATCCCCAACCCTCTCTAATCTCCCAGTGCTCTGGTGTACCCCAATATTGCAACCTCACCCAACACTCTAAGCACAGGGTAATACTCAGTCCCTCAGAGTACTTCCCGACCCCAGACCCCCAACATTCCTCAACACCTGCCTATTCTAACATCCCAATACATCTTGAACACACATTCCAACATTTACCGCCCAGTTACAACCTACTAGTCTCCAGCCCTGCCCCAGCCTACCTTGGATGTGAGGTCCCTATGGAATACACCTTTGGCATGCAGGTACCGCAGCCCTCGAGCAATATCTAAAGCCAGATGGAGCCTGACTGTCCAGGATAGGGGTTCAGGAGAGCTGAGCAGCTGTTCCAGGGTCCCCCCATTCATATACTGGGGCAAAGGAGAAGAGAATGAAAGTCAGGCTTCAGTGTGTATTCTAGGTCTCCCACTTATAAGCCAGGGGATACTCAGGAGGATCACAAAGAATGGTGAAGCTGTGCTCTAGGGCTGTCCTAGAACATGAATGGGGGAAGTTCAACTCAGTAGCCACTGGCCATATGCAACAATTAAATTAAAATACTTAAATTTAAACAATTAAATTGAATTTAAATAATTAAATTGAACTTATTTAAATTTAAATATAATTAAACATTTAGTTCCACACCAAGCCACATTTCCAGTGCTCCAACCTAGCCATATGTGGCTAGTGGCTACAGTATTGGACAACACAGCTTGAGAACATTTCCATTCCTGCAGTAAGTTTTGTTGGACAGCACTCTTTTAGGAGATAGAGGGAATGAGACCAACTGAGGCCTTTTATATGTGGTTTGCCTGAAGGAAAGTTCAGGGACGCCTCCCCAGGGAGGAGGTCCTGTTGCCTCTCATTATTCCTCTGTAGATCCATCAGGCCCGCCCACTCCCTTTCTCCTTGGTGGGGTGTGTGTGTGAGGGGGAGCCCCCCTTCCTGGCCTATCCTCACCTCTGTAAGAGCGTGCAGCTGTCCCTGGTGCACACAGACCCCCATGAACCTAGAAAAGGATAGAGAAGATAGGACGGTAGGCTGTAAAAGCCTTCACTCCTCCATAGTTCCCACTTTTCCTGTGGGATTTTCTCTTTTCTATCCTGCCCAGCAAGCCGCTGGGGCCGCTCACCTTAGGATGTTAGGGTGCCGGAGCCGGTTCATCAGCTGCACCTCCCGTAGCGTGTTGCCCCGATTACTGGGGAGCTTGTTCATCTTCAGCACCATGACTTGCCCTGACTGTCGGTGCCGAACCTGGGGGCGGCAGGGGCTGGCGAGTGCTGGGCAGATCGCCTGAGCCCGGGTCCTCTTTCCCTCACTCCAGGCCCCCTAGTTACAGACTCCCATTGAAGGATCGGTCCCGCCCCTCTGCCCTCTTGGTCGGTCCTACCTTGTATACCTCAGAAAAGAAGCCGGCCCCGATCTTCTCCGCGCAGTGGAAATCGTCCACGCGCGCCAGGCTGGACACAGCGCTGCGGAGAGCCCGGTAGGAGGAGGGGCGGCCCCGGCCCGGGCCTCCGCCTGCGCCCCCCGGCCCCGGGGGCCCCTCCCCCGGCGCCTCTCCGGGCCCGGGCCCAGGGCCCCGCAGTGGGGGCCGTTCCCCGGCCATGGCCGGGCCCCCAGCCTGGGCCTGCCTCACATGGCAGGGTCCCCGGGGCCCGGGCAGGCCGCTTTCGCCATTGGCGCGGGCCCAGCCCGATCCCGGGCGCAGAGACTCCCTCTCCCGCCCCTAGAATGGAAGATCTGCCTAAGATCTTGGGCCCGCCCCCGCCGCACCCGCTTGCTGGGCTAGGGTGGACGCCGGTCCGCTTCGCGAAGGGCCTGGACAAGGCAGCGTCTGTGGTGGCAGCGGCGACGACCGTGGCAGCGGCGCTCCCGGGCGCCGGCGGGCTGGTTCCCAGCAGGCGGAGGCGGGCGGGCGGCGGCGTCGCGGCTTTGCCGCTGGGGCTGAGGCTCCGCGGCCTGCCGGGGGCGGGGTTGGGCCAGGCCTCCGCTTAACTCCTTCTAGCCCGGCCTCGGGGCAGCAGCCACGCCCCCTCAGGTACGCACCCCCATCCTCATCCCCTGGCCTCTACGACTTGGCGGATAGGTCAGCCGCGCGGGCCGGAGCTTGAATAACTGAAGGGAAGTAAGGGCTGATGGTGCGTACACGAAGCTCAAACGTCTTTTAGTTGCCCTGGGAGTTCTTTCTCCCCTCCTTCGGGTCACTGTCCATAGAGGGCCGGGCTCAGGAACCTGCCCAATCCTTGGGCTCTGTGGAACAGCAGGTCAGAAAAGTAGACCTTCAGGCCCAAGCTCAATCAGAGGCAGCCCAACAACCTGTCCACCTTCCTGGCCTGCGCCCCGTCCAACACTGCCCATTTCCCAAGTCTCTTTGACCCCTACACTTAAGTCTCTGGACTCCCTAACTCCTTCTCCTCTCTTGAGGGGTTATGAAACCCCAGGGCTGTAGGGAGCCCTTGGCCGGCCCATCCCTGGATTGGCCCTGACTCCTCCTCACTCCATCCCGCCTCCGCCGACTAAAGTTCAGATTCCACGGCCCCCGCCCAGTGACCACCCAGCCGGGATCTTCCTCTGACTACCCTGTCCAAAAGACCCTCTTACGAGAAGCCGCTACCTGCAGGGAAGCCCCTCCTCCGAGATCCCACCCCTCAGCAAGAACTGGCCCCCTCAAAAACCGCTTCCCCCCACCCCAGTCTTCCTTAGCGAGATTTCTCCCTTTTAGGGGGACCTTTTCTCAGTATGATATCGCCACCATCAGTGTGTACCAGCAACCCTCAAGTGTTGCACCCTCTCCTCTGTGTGTGCCTCCTACGCAGAGAGACCCACCTCTCGGAGTGACTCCGTCAGTCATTGTGACCCCTCCTTTCAAGGTGACTCCTCCCCTCAGTGCGGCCCAACCCTCATCAGTGTGACCCCCCTCAGCAGGTTCCACCCTCCATCACTTAGGAATCCGGTCTGCCCCCTCAGGCCGGAGGAGGGTATGCAGCTGGTCCCTTTAAGTTGTCGCCGGGGTCCTGGGTGCGCACGCACAGTATTTAGACACTGTACGCTCGCCGTACCCGACGTTTCCGCTTTTGCTGCTAGCTCCTCCCTCCGGGCCATCCGCGAAATAGCCAATCGTCTGCAGTGTTGGGTGCAGTAGTAGGGTTCCCGCTGTAGACTGCTCACCTAGCAGTTTCGGGCGTCGGTGAGCCGCCTGCCACCTAGCGGCTGCAGGGAGGGCCGAGAGTGAAAGCTGAGAGTCTCAGTTGCGGAGGCAAGGCTGAGAGCTGGAGGGAGTAAGGCAGAGTTGTCGTTAAGATTTTCAAAGTTTAGGCAGCGCCTGTGGCTCAAGCGGCTAAAGCGGCAGCCACATACACCTAAGCTGGTGGGTTCGAATCCAGCCCGGGCCCGCCAAATAACAATGACGGCTGCAACCAAAAAAAA
>NW_003852567.1:713716-718254 GCF_000181295.1 Otolemur garnettii
AAAAAAAAAAAAAAAAAGATTTTCAAAGCTTAGCATTTCTAGTGATAAGCGGAGAAGAAAATTATCTGAGGAGAATCCGCATCGTGGGAGTGATCACCTTCAAACGGAGTCCTGTCACACGTTTTTGAGAGTTGGAGCCAGGAAGTACTATTTACTTGTCAGAGTATAATTACAAGAAGAAAGACCGTCTTAAATGATGCTCATTGCCTTAGGGTCAAGAGAAGGCCAGATGCTGTCGTGGTGGGCACAAGTTTGGAGAGGGAATAAGAGACATTCCAGGATCAATTTAAGAACAGCTTCTGCCCGAGGGCATGTACCTCACGTTCATTTTCCCGGAGATATTGGGTCCCAGCACAGTACGGTAATTTAGCACATTAAATTAATGGTGACATCACAACGATTTAATTTGTGAATTTGCTGTCTACAGTTGTATGAGATCTACAAACACTAGAAATTAATGCCTTATTTTATTTTAGTAATATCAGATGGTTTTTTTTTTTTTTGAGACAGTCTCATTTTGTTACCCTTGGTAGAGCGCTGTGGCATCACAGCTCACAGCAACCTCCAACTCTTGGGCCTAAGCGATTCTCCTGCCTCAGCCTCCCTAGTACCGGGACCACAGGCGCCCGCCACAATGCCTGGTTTTTTGTTGTTGTTGCAGTTGTCATTGCTGTTTTAGCTGGCTTGGGCTGTGTTGGAACTGCCACCCTGGGTATATGGGGCCGGAGCCCTACCCACTGAGCCACAAGCGCCGCCCCCAGATAGTTTAATTGACACTGGGTTCTGATTCTTTATCAAAGTTTGAGAATTATCTTAGTAACTGGTGATAGTAATTCCAAGCTGGAGAGCCAGGCACCTGTTTCAGAAAGATCATTGTGGTGGTGTGTGGAGGTATGGAGACTGGTTAGAAAGTAGTCTGTGACAGTTGTTCAATCAGGAGAGGATGAGGAACTGAATAGGATAAGAATAATAAAGAGGGAGAGGAAGAAAGATACAACTAGTATGGGAGGTAAAATGGAAAATCTTGCTGATAGTATCCAAAGTCAGTCAGCCAGGATAATACATTTCTTAGCTTAGATGACTGGGTGACATCAACAGATTTTTTAAAAATCCAGGAGGAAAGGTTGGGGTGGGTGGGAGGTCATAAGCAAGGAGGATGATGGTAAAGGAAACCATGAGAGAATTTGCCATCATCCAGAGCAGGTGTACTGGGGAAGAAATAGGCTTACAGCAGAGTCCTGGGGAACTTAAATAACATTAAATAGTAGGTGGAAGAAAAGTCATGAAAGAGAAGAAATGAGCTGAAAAGGTAAGAAGAGAATCTAGAAAGCCTGGTGCAAATGAAATCTGAAGAATGGAGAGTTTAGGAAAAGGGAAATAATGAACTGCATCAAATAGTGTAAAGTGGTCAGCTAAGAAGTTTTAAATGTTCCCCGAGTTAGGCTGTTTAGAAGATCCTTTTGTTGTTGCTTTTCAAACTTTTTATAATAGGAAATGTCTCTCTCTCTCGCTCTCTCTCACACACACACACACACACAGAACAGTGAACCCTTATTTACCTTGAGTTAGTCAGACCATTTTGTTGGATACCTGTAGTGTGCAACAGTTTACCCTTGCCTCAGTTGTACTGTTGTCATGTGTGACCTGGCCCAGGTGAAAGTACCTGCTGTCATGTGCCTTCCATGCAAGCCATTCTCCAATGAGCGGTTCATGGCCAGTCTTGTTTCATCTATACTCCTGCCTTTTTCTCTCAGCCTAATTATTTGGTGCATATTTCTGACATTATATCATTTCATCAGTAAATATTTTGGTATGTTATCTCATCAAACCAAAATTGTGGCATTATTGTCACACATAAATAAATAACAATAGTTCTTTAATTTTTTTTTTTTAAATAAGAGAAAGGGCTTTATTCACTGGCCAGCAGCTTATGATATAGAAGAATTCCAAATGGCTGCACTCCTCGACTGCCTTGGTCTTTCCCTTTTTATCTACAGTCAAAAAATTCCACCCCACAGTTACCTTTTTCTTTTTCTTTCTTTCTTTCTTTCTTTTTTTTTTTTTTTTTTTGCAGTTTTTGGCCAGGGCTGGGTTTGAACCTGCTACTTCCGGCATATGGGGCTGGCGCCCTACTCCTTTGAGTCACAGGTGCCACCCCACAGTTACCTTTTTCATTGGCCAGTTTGAATTAAGGAGGAGATGCTATTCCAGCCCCCACAGAACTATAGGATTTCACAGAAGTGGAAATTTCTGAGTTCCAGGAAATTAAGTCTATACATTCCCAAGAGCTGAGTCACCATGGAGAGGACCCTGCAGGTGTATCCTTGTGGTCTCTTTGAGAAGAATAGTTCCTTAATATTATCTAGTATACAGTTGTTCACATTTTCCTTATTCTCTTATGTTTGATTTTTTAATTGTTTATTTGAATCAAAATCTAAATAAGTCCATATGTTGCAGTTTATATGTCTCTGAAATCTTTTTTAACCTCTTAAGTCTATTCTTTGTCTTTTGTTCTTTTTTTTTTTTTTGAGACAGAGTCTTGTTATGTTGCCCTCAGTAGAGTGCTGTGGTGTCACAGCTTACAGCAACCTCAAACTCTTGGCCTTAAGTGATTCCCTTGCCTCAGGCTCCTGAGTAGCTGGGACTACAGACACCCGCCATAACGCTCAGCTATTTTTTGGTTGGAGTTGTCATTTTGGGGGCCCGGGCTGGACTCGAACTCACCAGCCTTGATTTACATGGCTGGCACCCTACTCACTGAGCTACGGGACCGAGCCTGTCTTTTGTTCTTGCTAATATTGTTTTTAAAAAGGTCATTTGTCCTATAGAGTTTCTCAAAGTCTGAATTTTGTGGAGGTTCTACTGGTGTAATTTAGCCTGTTCCTCAGTCCCCTGTATACTATGTAAATTGGTGGTGAGGGACCAATTTAGTTTTATTTAGTTTGATTATTTTGGACAAGTTATTTTATAGGTGGTTTTAGTACTTCTATCAGGAGGTATACAATGATGTTAGGGACTGATGATTATCATTGCCAATCCTGGCACTGTTGACATTTGGGGCTGGATAATTCTTATTGTGGGGCTGTCCTGTGCATTAGGATGTTTAGGAGCATCCCAGGCATTTGCCCAATGGATGACAGTAGCATTCCTTCTCCATTGTGACAGCTAAAAATGTCATTAGACCTTGCCAGTTGTCTCTTGGGGCATAAAATTTTCCCTGATTAGTAATGACTACTCTAGGTTCATTAATATGGAAATTAAAGCTAGACCCATAGTCCCTGTGACTTGGGAAGCTGAGGAAGGAGGATCACTTGAGCCCAGAGTTCAGCTTAGACAACATAGTGTAATCCCATCTCTGAAAATACTTTTTTTGAAAAAATAAATAAAATATAGGAGTTAGAAAATATTTTCATTTTACCATTTCTTTTTTGTTTATTGGCTAGAATACTTCCTTAAAGAGAAACTTTTCCACATTAACCATTGGTTACCCAGAGATATATTTCATAGGAAAAGCAGGATAAGGCTCGGCGCCTGTGGCTCAAGTGGCTAAGGTGCCAGCCACATACACCTAAGGTGACGGGTTCGAATCCAGCCCTGGGCCCGCCAAACAACAATCATGGCTGCAACCAAAAAAAAAATGGCCAGGCATTGTGGCGGGTGCCTGTGGTCCCAGCTACTTAGGAGGTAGTGGCAGGAGACTTGCTTGAGCCCAGGAGTTGGCGGTTGCTATGAGCTGTGATGCCATGGCACTCTACCCAGGGGGACAGCTTGAGGCTCTGTCTCAAAAAAAAAAAAAAAAAAGCAGGATAAATGCTTGTTTCCCTTTTATTTTACTAGCTTCGAAAGTTGACCAATGACATTTTATTCCAGCACATTATGAACTTGTGATATGCTCAATCATTGTGGGTCTTATTAATTTTGGTGCTTAAATTGTCCTCTTTTGGCCAGTGAGGACTTGTTCATTAATTTTTTATTTTTATTAATTTTTTTTTTTAGAGACAGAGTCTCACTTTGTCACCCTGGGTAGAGTGCCATAGCGTTATAGCTCACAGCAACCCCCAGCTCTTGGGCTTAGATGATTCTCTTACCTCAGCCTCCAGAGTAGGTGGCCACCACAGGTGCCCACCACAACCCCTGGTGCCCGCCACAACCCGTGGCTATTTTTTGTTGCAATTTGGCTGGGACTGGGTTTGAACCCACCACCCTCTGTATATGAGGCCAGCACCCTACTCACTGAGCCACAGGTGCCGCCCTGTTCATATTTAATTTAAATGATATTAAATTAATTTAATATTATTTGATAATATTAAATAAAACATAAGTTTGAGTTGAGACCAGCCTCGGCAACTGTGTCTCTCCAAAAAAGTTTAAAAAATATTAGCTAGGGCAGTGCCTGTGGTTCAAAGGAGTAGGGTGCCAGCCCCATATACGGGAGATGATAGCTTCAAACACGGACCCGGCCAAAAACTGCAAAAAAAAAAAGTATTGTTGGCTCGGCGCCTATAGCTCAACCGGCTAAGGCGCCAGCCATGTACACC
>NW_003852567.1:718917-758061 GCF_000181295.1 Otolemur garnettii
GCACTGTGGGAGGCCGAGGTGAGTGGATTGCCTGAGCTCATATGTTTGAGACCAGCCTGAACAAGAGCGAGACTTCATCTATATAGTTTTTTTTTTTTTTTTAACATTTTATTATTTATTTTTGCAGTTTTTGACTGGGGCTGGGTTTGAACCCGCCACCTCCAGTATATGGGGCCAGTGCCCTACTCCTTTAGCGCCACCTGAGACTTCATCTATAAAAACAGCCAGGTGTTGTTGGCGGGTGCCTGTAGTCCCAGCTTCTAGGGAAGCTGAGACAAGAGTTGCTTGAGCCTAAGAGTTTGAGGTTGCTGTGAGCTATGACGTCATAGCACTCTACCAAGGACAACAAAGTGAGACTTTGTCTCAAAAAAAAAAAAAAGAAAGAAAGAAAGAAAGAAAGATAGATTAACATGATATCTACCCTGAGCTGATAATCATTTCAAGGGAGATGAAAAGCAGAGCATTTGCAAAAACTCCCTTCATCCTGAAACTTCAGCAGAAGTCACTCAAAGCATGCTGTCTTGGTGAGTCTTGGAAGATCTCAGAAAGAGGGCTGTGATCACGTCATGGTATCTGCCATGGATCAGAGGAAAGAGGGCATCCTGCTATTTGCTACCATTTGTCATCTTATTAGGATTTTTCATCTGTATAACTTCTGAGAGGTTTGTTAGGTCTTAAATTAAGTTCATGCTATTTTTGTAAATTAAGTGGAATATGAGTCTTTTGTTGGAGGCCTTTTTGACCACTTTTTTGATTAGTTCTGTGGTTAATTCATTGGAGGGTTCTATATCATTTTGGGTTGATTTTCCTAGACAATATTAAATTCCACTGAGTTTATTTTTTTAGACAGAGTCTTACTATGTAGCCATCTCAGTAGAGTGCTGTGGTTTCACAGCTCACAACAACCTCAAAATATTGGGTTTAATGATTCTTTTGCCTCAGCCTCCCAAGTAGCTGGGACTACAGGTGCCTGGCACAATGTCTGGCTATTTTTGTTGTTGTTGTTGTTGTACTTGTCATTATTGTTTAGCAGGGGTTACAGGCACTCATCATGGTGCCCAGCTGGTTTTTCCATTTTTTTCATGAGTCAGGGTCTCACTCTTGCTCAGATGAGTCATGAACTCCTAAGCTCAAGCAATTCTCCCTCCTCAGCCTCCCATAGTGCTGGGATTATAGGCGTGAGCTACCATGCTCGGCAAAACTACTATTAAATTTTAAAATTATGTTTGTGTGAGAAAATGTGGATTGTTTGTGCTTGTTGGAATTTTTGAGATTTGTCTCTATGGCTTATTGTAACATCAGCTGTTTTTAATTCTTCATTGTGGAACTTATTTTATTCTGCCTTTTTCTGTACTTCTGTCTCTTGTTTGAAGTTGTAAATAATTAAGGCCAGAAATAATGTCTTATTCATTTATTCATCTCTGTATTGACTATAAGGTAATTAATTGCCTACTAGAGAAATGTAGGCCAAATAAATGAATATTGATCCTTGTGGATTTGAGGAATGTTACACATGTAAAAGGTCTAGACTAGAGACTGTGCCATTTTCTTTCTTTCTTTTTTTTTGAGACAGAGCCTCAAGCTGTCACCCTGGGTAGAGTGCTGTGGCATCACAGCTCATAGCAACCTCCAACTCCCGAGCTCAAGGGAGTCTCTTGCCTCCGCCTCCCAAGTAGCTGGGACCACAGGCGCCTGCCACAACGCCCAGCTATTTTTTGGTTGCAGTCATCATTATTGTTTGGCGGGCCCAAGCTGGATTTGAACCCGCCAACTTAGGTGTATGTGGCTGGCGCCCTAGCCACTTGAGCCACAGGCGCCAAGCCATTTTCTTTCTTTTGATTCATCCAAATACCACTATTTTTGATAATTTCTACTTGGATTTCCCCACTCCCATCCCACCTCTTTGGACCTCAAAAGCATGGATTTGGGTTATCATAGCTTTTGATTTCTGATACACTTTCATTATTGGTCTATGACTTATTTATTATAATATGTAATGATAAATATTTATGAAAACACCATCCCAAACTAAAATAAAACTTTTGCAATGATATACATCCAACCATATGGTTCCCTTTCCCATTTGTTTCACACCACCCAAGGCTTCTGAAATCCTTGTTTATTGTTCCCTTGCTTTACCTTTTTATACAATTTTAGTCCATGTACATGTATTATGTTTAACTAAAAAGGTTTTATATTATACATAATCTTTTGAAGTTTATTCTTTTTACTTCCTGATGAAATTTTGGGTGTCTCTTGACTTGAGGAATTTTTTCAAAGGTCTTGTGATTTTCTCTTTTTACTCATCCTTATAGAGGGGAGTTATGCTTGCCCTGGATTGACTTACAATTGAGGATTGACCTGGGATTTATGTGAAATTTTACAGCAATTCTTGGTCAGGAACAAAGGCAGAAAAGTAAGTTGGAGACAGCCATACTGGGGGCCCAGCAACAGGCGTGAGCCTCTGTGGAGTGTGCAGGGTGCTTTCATGGCTCTCCTAACTGGACTTTCATTTTATAGGTGAGTATAATTCCCAGTTAAACATTTCTCTCCAGCTCCACATCCAACACTGACCACTAGGTATGGCAGCTCCCACTGGGAACAGGCTGTGGATGGGTTAGTGTGATGACTGTCCTCTGCAGGAGGCACAGAGGCAGTTAGCATTCCTATGGGCCCCTCATTCTTTGCCCAAGTTAGAACATCCTTCGGGGATTTAGAAATATTCTTTACACAGATGAAACCAATAGTAACAGTCCATTCCACAAACTGGAGTTGGCTGTTTCTTCATAAACTGTAAGAATAAGACTAATCTTAACTTGTTTCCTAATTTGTATTCAAACTCCTACCCTGATTTTTTTTTTTTTTTTTTTTTTTTAAGACAGAGCCTCACTGTGTTGCCCTTGGTAGAATGCCGTGGCATCACAGCTCCCCGCAACCTCAAATTCTTGGGCTCAAGTGATTCTCTTGCCTCAGCCCCCCAAGTGGCTGGGATTATAGGCACCCGCCACAATGCCCAGCTATTTTTTTAGTTGTAGATGTCATTGTTTAGTTGGCCCAGGCTGGGTTCGAACCTGCCAGCTTCAGTGTATGTGGCCAGTGCCCTACCCATTGAGCTACAGGTGCCGAGCCTCCTACCCTGATTCTAACTACTAATTTCTACAAAATTTGTCCTAGTCCCTATATTCTTTTTTTTTTTTTTTTTGAGACAGAGCCTTAAGCTGTCGCCCTGGGTAGAATGCCGTGGCATCATGGCTAACAGCAACCTCCAACTCCTGGGCTCAAGCAAGTCTCCTGCCTCCACCTCCCAAGTAGCTGGGACTACAGGCGCCCGCCACAACGCCTGGCTATTTTTTGGTTGCAGCCATCATTGTTTGGCGGGCCTGGGCTAGATTTGAAACCGCTACCTTAGGTGTATATGGCTGGCGCCTTAGCCACTTGAGCCACAGGTGCCGAGCCTAGTCCCTACATTCTAATTTATACTCAAACTTTGATCCCAACTTCTTCATTTTTCTTTTCTTTTTTTAATTGAACCAGAGTCTCACTGTGTTGCCCTGGGTAGAGTGCCATGGGATCATCGTAGCTCACAGCAACCTCAAACTCTTGGGCTCACCCAATCCTGTTGCCTCACCACACCTGGCTAGTTTTTTCTATTTTTAGTAGAGACCGGGTCTGTCTCTTGGGCAGGCTGATCTCTAACTCCTGAGCTCAAGTAACCCACCTGCCTTGGCCTTTCAGAGTGCTAGGATTATAGGCATGAGCCTCTGTGCCTAGCCTAACCTTTCCATTTTTTAATTTCATGAACTCTTTCCCCTGAGCCCCCAACATCTATAACTGCCCCTCAACTCTTTTCCTTTCTCCAAGTCCCAGCAAATACCAACTACAAATTGCAATTTGATTAGCACTTGCCATAAGCTAGGCACCGCGATAATTGCTCAGTATTTATCATTTCACCTACCATATTTTCCTACTTTATGAGATTAGCAACATTAGTTTTCCCATTTTATAGATGAGAAAACTGAGACTCAATGAAATGAATTTGGCCAAGGCCTATAACTCTATTGGAGCTACAAATTGATCCAGTTTCTTTTGTTTACTTTTTGAGTTTATTATTATTTTTTAGAGACAGAGTCTCATTTTGTTGCCCTCAGTAGAGTCCCGTGGTGTCACAGCTCACAGCAACCTGCAGCTCTTGGGCTTAGGCGATTCTCTTGCCTCAGCCTCCCTAGTAGCTGGGACAATAGGTGCTAGCCACAATGCCCAGCTATTTTTTTTGTTGCAGTTTGGCCGGGGCCGGGTTTGAACCCACCACCTTCAATATATGGGGCTGGGGCACTACTCACTGAGCCACAGGCGCTGCCCAGTTTATTATTTTTTTGAAACAGGATTTTACTCTATTGCCTTAACTAGAGTATAGTGAGGTCATCATAGCTCACTGTAGCCTTGAATTCCTGGCTCAAGTGATCCTCCTGCCTCAGCCTCCATAGTACTGGGACCACAGGTGTGCAACACCATGCCTCACCAATTTTTCTATTTTTTAGTGACAGGGTCTCACTATGTTGCTCAGGTTGTTCTTGAACTCCTGGATTCAAGCAATCCTCCCCCACTGGCCTCCCATAGTGCTTGTATTATAGTTAAGACGCCTTTGGCTCTAAGTAAAAAGAAAACTTGAAGTGAAATAATAGTGAAATTTATTTTTCCCATAAACATTTGATAACTACTATCAAGGACCAGACCTTTTGACTCTACCATCCATCCCTAATCTGGTCAGCCTTGTCCCCAGGTTAGCTTTCCATAAGGCTTTAAGATACCTGCCAAAGTCCCGTTCACTAGGAATTATTTTTGTGCATCTCTCTCTCTCTTCCTTTTTCACTTGCACTCATTTGTTGTACATCTTTAACAGCACGGAAACTTTTCCTAGGACCCCGCCCCACCCCACCACAGCAGACTTTGCTATACAGTCCAGAAAGCCAGCAGCCCATCCCCAGGCAACCACCGGCAAGGCGGAGGGACTACTAGGATAGTCCCTCCAAACCAAACTCATTCCTGGGGCTGGCACTCCAAGCATCCCTGATGTTTCTGGCTGTTTGGAAGAAAGAACAAAATTAGGAAGAAGGGAGATGGGGATAAGGACCAGGTATAAACTGTGCAACCAGTGGTGTTGGGGCGGCACCTGTAGCTCAGTGGATAGAGTGCTGGCCACATACACCCAGGCTAGTGGGTTTGAACCTGGTCTGGGCCTGCTAAATGATGACAACTGAAACAAAAAATAGCTGGGCATTGTGGCAGGCGCCTGTAGTCCCAGCTACTTGGGAGGCTGAGGCAAGAGAATCACTTAAGCCCAAGAGTTTGAGCTTGGTGTGAGCTGTGAGTCCACGGCACTCTACCGAGGGCAACATAGTGAGGCTCTGTCTCAAAAAAAAAAAAAAAAAAGAAAGAAAGAAAACGAAAAAAAGAATATGATTCATAGCTCAGTGTATGCAGCTAGGGTGCCAGCCACATATACCAGGGCTGGCATGTTTGAACCCAGCCTGGGCCTGCCAAACAACGACAACTACAACAACAAAAAGCGGGCATCGTTGTGGGTGCCTGTAATCCCAGCTACTTGGGAGGCTGAGGCAAGAGAATAGCTTAAGCCCAAGAGTTTGAGGTTGCTGTGAGCTATGATGCCACAGCACTCTACCAAGGGCGACTTAGTGAAACTCTTGTCTTAAAAAAAAAAAAAAAAACGAAAAGAAAATGATTCATAGGCCAGTGTGGTGGCTTATGTCTATAATCCTAGCACTCTGGGAGGCATGAACCTTGTCTCTACTAAAAATAGAAAAAAAGTAGCCAGGCCTGGTGGCAGGCACAGATAGTCCCATCTACTCAGGAGGCTGAGGCAAGAGGTTTGCTTGAGCCCAGGAGTATGAGGTTGCTGTGAGCTATGATGGCATAGCACTCTACCCAAGTGACAGTGTAAGAGTGTCTAAAAAAAAAAAAAAGATTAATAGTCTAAGAAAAGTACAGGAAAACGAGATCTAAGAGAGTGAGGGGAGAATGATTAAAATCTAGCTCTGGACCAGGCACAGGGGTGCATACCTGGACTGGTGAGGGTGCAGTGGGAGGATCACTTGACACTTGAGCCCAAGAGTTTGAGTTCAGCCTGGGCAACATTGCAAGACCCTGTCTCAAACACAAAAACCCCACAAACAGTTCTAGGGCTGTCCCACCTTTCCAAGGTAGAGCTCTGCTCTTCTTCGCACCCCAGACTGTGCTAGTGCCCACACTGTCGGGCACAACATTGACATCTCAGGGAAACTACTCAAGAGCTCTGGACCCCAAGGAACACATATCATGTTTCCCACTGTTCTGCCAAAGACAGCCTTGGTATGTGTCATTCAGAGTTGGAGTTGTAGGGGACTTGACTCTCGGTTCAGGAAATATGCTAGTGTGAGAGTAGAAGCCAAGTGGAGCACCCTGAGTAGCAGAAGTGTGTCAAGCCTCACAGCCTACTTTTTTGAGACAGCATCTCACTATGTCACCCTCAGTAGAGTGCTGTGACATCACAGCTCACAGCAACCTCAAACTCTTGGGCTTAAGTGATTCTCATGCCTCAGCCTCCCAAGTAGCTGGGACCACAGGCACCCGCCACAATACCCAGCTATTTTTTGGTTGTATTTGTCAGTGTTGTTCAGTAGGCCCAGGCCGGGCTTGAACCCAGCAGCCTTGGTGTATATGGCCAGTGCCCTACTCACTGAGCTACAGGCACCACCATGAATCATCTTTTTTTTTTTTTTGAGACAGAGCCTCAAGCTATCCCCCTGGGCAGAGTGCCGTGGCATTACAGCTCACAGCAACCTCCAACTCCTGGGCTCAAGCGAGTCTCCTGCCTCCGCCTCACAAGTAGCTGGGACCACAGGTGCCCGCCACAACGCCCAGCTGTTTTTTGGTTGCAGCCATCATTGTTGCTTGGCGGGATGAATCATCTTCTTAACAAATTCCAATTTATCTCATCTTCTTACCCCTTGCCCCAACTTTATCCCCCTTTCCCCTGAACTCCCACAGTAACCATCTTTGTGTCCACTGAATTTATAACCATTCAGTGATCTCCCTTATGTGTTAGAAGCTTAGAGACAGTATCAGACACTAAGGTAGGAAAGTAAGTTTTAGCAGCTGAGTGCTGCGTGGGGGTAAGTTCTTTTCACACATACTAGCTTACTTTATCCTTACTACATAGTGGTATTGAAGGTTATTTTAACCTTCATGTTATAGTTTAGGGGCATTCAGGTTCATAAGTTAAACTACCTACTCAGAGACATTAAGCTCAAGATCACAAACTATTAAGAGCCTGTGACTGCCTAACCTCTATGGTTTCACAATTACAAAACACATTTGCACAAATTAATTTAAGCCTCATATCAGTAGAGTGAGCAGTAGAATCTGTGTTTTTATTTTGAGACAGAATCTCACTATGTTGCCCTTTGTGGAGTGCCGTGGCATCACAGCTCCCAGCAACCTCAAACTCTTGGGCTTAAAAGATTCTTGCCTCAGCCTCCCAAGTAGCTGGGACTACAGGGGCCCACCACAATGCCTCGCTATTTTTTTGTTATAGTTGTCATTGTTGTTTAGCACACCTGGGCTGTGTTTGAACTCGCCAGCCCTGGTGTATGTGGCCCGTGCCCTAACTGCTGAACTATGGGTGCCGAGCCAGAATCTGCATTTTAGAGGACAGTGGGGCCAGACTTGCCCAAAGGCATGCAGAACTTAGCTTTTTCAACTCCCACCCACGTTAGTGCGCATCTTGCCACTGTGGAGTGTTATTTGGCACAGCATGGCCTATTTGCTGACTGGATGATTAAGATATAACAGGTACTCAAAAATAATTTTTTTTTGTAGAGACATATTGGCCTTGGTAGAGTGCTGTGGCGTCACACACAGCTCACAGCAACCTCCAACTCCTGGGCTTAAGCAATTCTCTTGCCTCAGCCTCCCGGAAAGCTGGGACTATATGTGCCCGCCAGAACACCTGGCTATTTTTTGATTGCAGTTTGGCTGGGGTCGGATATGAACCCACTACCCTCAGTATATGGGGCGGGTGCCCTACTCACTGAGCCACAGGTGCCGCCCCAATAATTTTTTTTTTTTTTTTGAGACAAAGTTTCACTCTGTTGCCCAGGCTAGAGTGTTGTGCCACCATCACAGCTCACAGCAACATCAAAACTTCTGGGTTGAAAGGATCTTCCTGCCTCAGCCTCCCAAGTAGCTGAAATGCCCACCACAATGCACAGCTAATTTTTCTACTTTTAGTAGAGATGGGATATCACTCTTGCTCAGGTTCAAACTCCTGAGCTCAAGGGATCCACTTGCCTCTACCTTCCAGAGTGCTAGGATTATAGGCCTGAGCCACCATGCCAGGCTTCAATAAATAATTCTTATTAAATTGTATTATTGAAAATAAACCTACTGTTACTGCCTAGAGGCCTCTAGGTTCCTTTTATCCCTTTTTTTTTTTTTTTTTGAGACGGAGCCTCAAGCTATACCCCTGGGTAGAGTGCCATGGCATCACAGCTCACAGCAACCTCCAACTCCTGGGCTCAAGCGGGTCTCCTGCCTCAGCCTCCCAAGTAGCTGGGACTACAGGCGCCCGCCACAACGCCTGGCCATTTTTTGGTTGCAGCCATCATTGTTGTTTGGCGGGCCCTGGCTGGACTCAACCCCGCCAGCTCAGGTGTATGTGGTTGGCGCCTTAGCCGCTTGAGCCACAGGTGCCGAGCCTATCCCTGTCTTTTATCATCTTCCCTCAATGCTTGGGCTCCCCTCTAGAGACCCTCTTCCCCCAGGAACTCCATCCCCTCCCCAAAGACTCACAAGGGGGCACAATATCATGTCTTTTCACATAGGTGCTCTTATGGTGCTCAGGAAGGAAAGATAGTTTTTCAGATAGAGCCGAATGGGAAGCTGTGCTCCTCAGCTCTTCCTTGCCCCACATGGCAAGATGGTATGTCCTGGGCCTGAGAGCCTTTGTTTTCCAATTCCACTGGCCCCTCCCTGCCAGCCCCACCCCCTTCCTGTTCCCCCATAGCCCTGGACACAGTACACACAGTCCAGAGCCTCAGCTCAAAGGGAAACAAAAGGAGCTGCCTAGGTTCCCATGGCTGTTGCCAGCACCTTCATACCAGGGCTCAACTCTCAGAACCCTCATTTCATCCCGGGGTAAGACCTACCCAGAGCAGCCTCTGCTTGCTTATAAGAATAGGGGTATAGGGACATAAGTGTTATGCCACCTAGACCTCGGGACCAGACATATTGGTTTATGGGCCCAAGGTTGGGGTCTCTATGGTGTTTCATGTAAAAGGGAGAGAAAGGGAATGGTGATGGCCAGATTTGCTACGAAGCTTTGTGTTGTCTTCTCCATGGGAACAGGGTAGGATAGGAAGGATAGAAAGCCCAGGGAGAGAACTTAGAATTGCCTGCTCCAAAAGTATATTAACAGCTGCATCCAGAAATATCAGGGCTCCAGAGGTCTGATTCTGTCCCTGGCGAGGGAGGCAGGGGGACTCTGAGGTGAGTCGGTAAGTCCTGTGCTACAGGTACACTGGACACTGCCCTCTACTTCGGTTCAGCATGGGCCAGACCTATGGGCAGGTGACTGGCAAGCTACTTCGAGGTCCTCCTGGTCTAGCCTGGCCCCCTGCCCATCGCACACTTCTGCCTCCCATTCAGCCTCCAAGATCTCCTGAGGTTCCCAAGGGGAGCCTGCCTGCCAGGTGTGGGCATGCAAGCCTCAGCTCCAGCATGATCCCTGGGTACACAGGTCTGTACACAGGTATGAACAGGTATCCCCTTCCCAGAGTATGTATTTCAAATACTAACAGAAATCCTCCTTGCCCCCTGCTTGCCCAGGTTTCGTACCCCGGGCACAGTTCATCTTTGCCAAGAACTGCAGCCAGGTCTGGGGCGAGGCTCTGAATGAGTCTACTCAGTCGCGTGGGGTGAAAGGGAGTAAAAATCTGGTGCAGGAGGCTAAGGGAGAAAAAGATATGGAGAAAAACCAAGAGCCAAAGCTGGGGCTGGAGCTGGAGAAGAAGCCAACCCTGGAGGAGGCAGAACACGTGAGACCAAGGAGGCTGGTGGGTGGGGAGTGCAGGTGGTGGAGGTGGGGAGCCTTATGCCTGTGTGTCCAGGTCTGGGGATGGCCATGGGTAGGGTGGCTGTGGCTATAGGGGGATGTGGTCTTCACTGCCCACTCCACCTCCCTGGGAGTTTGTCTTACAGCCAAGGGGCTGAATGTGACAGCTCTATTTTTCTTTTATCAACTTCTGACAACAGGCTTCTCCCTATTCCATGGATGACACAGATCCTCAGAAGTTCTTCATGTCAGGTAGGTGAGAAGAGGTGAGTGATGACCGAAAGGTTGTGAAGGCCTCAGGAAGTTTTGACTCAGTGTCCCCATCTCCCCAGGCTTCACTGGTTATGTGCCCCGTGCTCGCTTTCTCTTCGGCTCCAGCTTTCCTGTGCTTACCAACCAGGCATTGCAGGAATTTGGGCAGAAGTACTCACTGGGTGGAACCCAGAAGGATCCCAAACATCTCCCCCCACTTCTCAGAACCTACGAGCAGAACCTGGGTCTCTTACCTAACTATGGGGGCTATGTGCCAGGTGAGACTAGCCCAGAGAAGGGCTTTGGGAGTTAGAATGTTTGTATGGGTTAAGGAACAGGTGGGGATGGTTTGGAGGGTGGGAACTAATAGATATGAGGGGACTGTAGATCATGTGGTTCAGCTTTTTTTTGAGACAGTTTCACTATGTCACCCTTGGTAGCGTGCTGTGGCATCACAGCTCACAGCAACCTCAAACTCTTGGGCTTAAGAGATTCTCTTGCCTCAGCCTCCCAAGTAGCTGGGACTACAGGTGCCTGCCACCAACACCTGACTATTTTGTGTTGTTGTTGTAGTTGTCATTGTTGTTTGGCAAGCCTGGGCTGGGTTTGAACCTGCCAGCCCTGGTGTATATAGCTGGTGCCTTAGCCACTAAGCTGCAGGTGCGGAGTCAGGTTCAGCTTTATCATTAGGCAGAAAAGGAAACTGAGAAAGCTCACAGTTGGGAGTGAGGACCAGATTTCAGGGGGAGTTTGGAGGGTCTAGGCCAGGTGTTCTCAAACTACAGCCCATGGGCCACATGCGGCCTGCTTAGGACATTTATCCAGCCCGCCAGGTGTTTTTGGCACCGCTGCCTGTCCTGCTTAGCAGCCAACTCATCCCAGGGCCCGCAGTCCAGCCCTCCAATGGTCTGAGGAACTGGCCCCCTGTTTAAAAAGTTTGAGGACTCCTGGTTGGCTGAGAATTAAATTTTCCATGACACTGGCTACACCTGACAGACTCTCTTGGCCACACAGGGTATAAGTTCCAGTTTGGCCACACATTTGGGCATCTCACCCGTGATACTCTGGGCCTCAGCACCATCCAGAAGCAGCTCCTGGCTTAGGCACTTGGATTTCAAGTTCTCCTTTCCCTCTTCATCCTATCCCAGCCATCCTTCTGGAAGGATGGGGGCAACACAGAGAAAATGGGAGGATGCAGGCAACACAAAGAGAAAATGGTTGGAGGCTGAGCACCTTTTTTATTAATAGGTGTAATAAATAAATAAATACATACATGAACAGAAGCCTGGGCTCCTCCTCCCACTTCTGATGACCAGGCACTGACCACAGCCTATTTACAGCTGGGGGGCTTGGGGATTGGCCCCAATACTATTTATTACCCATCCTCATCGCCACCTGCCCTAGGGAGCCCTACAAATGGCCTTTTGGGCTACCTCCCTCCATAGGACTGGCCCTCCAGAGGGACAGGAGGGGCTGGCCCAGAGGGGCAAGGGAAATCCTGGCAGCCCAGTGCTGCGTCCCTTCCCTCCTTTTCTGGGTGGAGGTCTGGACGAGGTCACTGGGACAGTTAAAGGGGAGAATTAATACTGAGCACAGGGAGCAGGTGCCAGCACAGGCCACATATTGGCCCCTAGCTCTCAGCCTACTCTTTGTGGCCAAGCCAGAGGGCTTGGGAAAGGCTCTCAGGCTCCAAATCTAGGGGTTATGAGGGTCCCTGAGGCCACCAGCATGCACAGGGCCTCAGTTTTGGCTGCTTCCAGGGGTAGGACTTGGAGTTGGGGTCAATGTCACGTAGGCCAGAGGTACCAGGCCAGAGTCAGGGCCACGGCTGCAGCGTAGCCAGTCTCCTCCAGCGGGCCCCAGTACCCGTAGGATATCTCCCTTGCGGAAGCTCAGCTGTCCAGGACCTGTGGCAAGATGGTGGCATAATGCCTGCACCTCACTGGGAAAACAACAAATGAAGGTCAGAGAAACCCGATCAAAAGCCAAACCCAGCCCCGTAATCCTTCCATTTCTCCAGACTCACCATGGAGGATTGGAGGGCAGGGCTGGAGAGTGTGGCTCATGTAAGAGCTCTTTGGGCTCCGGCTCCCGGCGGGCATTCATTGTCTGAGCTACTAGTTGGAACATGGACTTGTCCAGGCTCAGCCAGTCTGAGGGGAGCCTAGGAGAAAGCAGCGGGGCTCTGGTTCTGCCCGTGCCCTGGCTTGGACCAGGCTCCCCACTCCCTCTGTCCTTAACCTAGGCAGGCTCTCACCTGTTTGTGGCTCGGGCCTCCCGCTGAACTTTTCGGGACCCAAAGAGGTGTCCCCACTTGATGCCCCCAGGTGAAGGGTCTGAGGCTTCTTCTTCATTCTCTGCTGGTGGGGCAGTGGGGCCTTCCCTCTCCCGATTAGGCCTCAGCTCAGCCAGCACAGAGTCAGGGGGGCTCCCCATCCAGAATGGCCAGCCCCTCTCCCGGCCAAGTGCCTCCTCTGGGGCAGGGCAGGCTTCAGCCCCCTCTACTACTCCCTCTCGGGGTGGTGGAGCCTGGGGAGGCACCCCACCTCCTGACCCTTTCTTTTTCTCACTGCTACTGTTGCTGCTGCTGTTGCTGCTACCACGAGGGAACCTAGATCCCTCAGTGGAGCCATCGATGTAGACCTGGGAGCTCTGCATGAGCTGGTACCACCAGCTGGCCTGCCCACCTCGGGCCCATCTGCCACGTCCTGAGTCCCCAGCTGCTTCTGCCACCTCTTCCGTCTCCTCTTCCTCTTCTTCACCTTCTGGGGCACCCACACCCTTCACCCGCTCCCCATGGGCTGCCCTGTCCGTGTCTCCAGGGCCCTCCTGGCCCCGGGACCGGGCCAACTGCAGTGTTGAGTGGGCAGACAGCAGCAGGTCCTGGGACACCCGTAGCAGTTCCTTCTGTTGCCGCTGCTGCTGCCCACTTTGCAGCAGCCGGTGCTGGAACAGCAAGTCGAGGCTGAAGGGCAGCAGGGCCAGGGGTTGTAGCAGCAGCAGCAGCTCCTCAAAGAGGCCAGGGCACACAGTGTGAGCTGCACTGAGGAAGCCCCAGGGCTGGTAGTGGGTTTGAATGATATCTAGGAGGACAAAGAGAAAGATTAATCCACACAGAGAAGCAGAGCCAGGCCTGAGTGGGACTTTGAAAGACAAGCTGGGTAGAGCCACTGTGTTTTGCTGCACTGGGGCTGCACCAGGCAATTCAGATGCACAGCCATGTAGTGACACCTCCCGTGATCGTATAGTGCATTAACTCCACAACCCCAGGGTGTTTTTTGGTTCAGTGGAGAGAGAGGTGCTGGGGTTCCTGACTACCCTGACTTCCAGATTGCTTGAATATTGTGCTGACTCCAGGCAGAAGCGGGGGAAGGCCTTGGGAAGGAGCTTAAAGCTCTGAGGATGAAAACTCAGTGGTCCCTCTTCCCATCTCTAGCATCTGAAAAGACAGCTTTTCCTCCCTCCTTTGAGCTTCTGAGGTCTGGCCCTTATTGAGTTTGTGAGACAGAGCAGGGTTCTGGGCATTACCTTCGTGGTTATAGAGGTGATTAAACCAGAACTCCAGGGACCGGATGCTGTAGGGAAACAGTGAAAAAAGTAGTCTTATTATATATATAGCCAGATAATAAGGTACAAAGGAGATGGACACAGGGGGTCAGATACAGGGAGGAAGTATCAGTTAATGACTTCCTTTTATGGCAGGGATGCTTCCTGGTTTATTTCATGTAATATGGTTTCAGAAAATCAGTGGGGATATGGAGAATGTGGATTCATGAGCCAATCACTTCTTCCTAGAATGGAGTCAGCTTGCAGTAGACCCAAAGGAGTCAGGGAAGCTACTGAGTGAAAGTACAGCCAGCTCAGGGCCAGAGGGTTGACCTGGGCCTATATTTGAGAAAGAAAAACACTACAACGTGGGTCCCAAGGTGGATTTAGGGTCAGGGAGGATTCGGAAGCCATGCTGGAATTCAGAGGATCAGGGTTTACAAGATCAAAAGAAATTCAGAAACCCAACTAATTGCCAAATAAGCCAGATTATATATTTGTAAAAGCAAAAACCATGTTGGTAATCAGTGTCAGAGGGTCACGGTGCAGTGGGAAAACAGTGATCTACTGACAGGTGGTAGGTAGGTGGGGACAAAGTGAGGCTGAGCCCTGGCTGCAGACCCTGCAGATCCACCCTTTGTGTCTTAGTGGAGGGAGCTGGTTCCTTAAAAGAGGCAGAAGCTGGGTAGAGGGCCAGTTCTTTAGGAGCTATTGCTGCTCTGCATACTCACTTGAGCAGGCCAAGGATGAAGGCGTTGAAGCGCATGGTATGACTGGTGAGCTCTGGGAATTGGCTGACCTTATTGTAGAGGCCATGCAGGACCTTGGTGGATGGGCCTGGGAGGAAGCCAGGGTTGAAGATCACACAGCCAATTTCTGAAACTCTAAATTTGGCCCAGGTCCCCATCTTGCCACCCAGCCCTTACCTAGCTGTGTGGAAGCCTCAATCACACTCCATGGTATGTTCTTACGTTGCCCAATGATGACATCCAGCACAAAGGCCTTGAGTCCATCCTCCAGCACGGCCCGGACCGCAGGGCACAAGTACTTCAGAACTAGGTGGCCCACATTGGGGCTCACAGAACTGTTTCCCAGCTTTGCCTGCAGATGCAGTTAGGGATGTGCAGGAAATCACTTTAAGCCTGACCTTGGTCCTCTCTTAGTCAACCCTGATAGTTCCCTCTTGCCATTACCATCCCTAAGTCCCCAACGCTGGGTTCTAAATGCAAGAGAGCAGGGGAAAGTGGCAGTACTGAATAGGTGAGCGTCTGCACAGGAGAGCTTAGGTCTCCACATTTTCTAGCTTACCTTCACCCCAGGATCCCGGCTTGTGCCAAAATGGGCCACAATGAGGTCCACAGCAGTGTTAACGGCTTTTACCAGCCCTGCAAGGGAGAATTTGATGTGTCAGGTCCCTGAGCAAGTTCCCAACGCAGTCAGAAGGGGAAGTGTTCTCACACTTACTCTCAGTCCCTACACTTGTACATAAGTCTCCTCAAAGCATTCAGGTCTGGCCCTTTTCTGTTTCTGCCTAGTTCTCAGCCCTTTCTGTCTCTACCTCCCAGTTTGGACCCACATCAGTGACACCACTGCCAAGACCCTCAATGTCCTCATTTCTTAGCCCTCTTGGATTGATTCTGGATTTCTCCATTCTGAGAAACTAGGCCACTGATCTGAAGAAAACCCAAGTTCCTCACACCAGTGCCAGATGAGGGTGATTCTTTGATATGTGCCTTGATAGCATCTTCTGCTATACACCTGGGCTACCATGCCAAAGTTTACCCTCTAGTCTTTGATTCTAATTCACAGAACAAACATGAATTCCTTCAATGTCCCCCTCCCTCTAAAACATAAAATGACATTATATCTATACTCTCCCCTCCCTCCTGCCCTCTTGCTTCCTTCACATCTTGGAGGAAGATGCCTGTTCCCCTCTTGCCCAAGGTTCTTCCTTCTCTCCGAGCTCTGAATCTCCAGGAACTTTGGCTTCATCTTTCTCCCCTTTCATAGGCTCCCCCCCCCCCCACAACTGTACTCAATTCTCTTCCCACCCTTTTGCTAAAATTGTTATTAGTTCAGTGGTTGCTTATCTTAGTAGTGGTCAGAGTCCTGATCTTCATAGTAGTCACCAACATGATTACCCAAGCTGCTAGGCCCACTGGTACCTTCAGCTGCCCCTCTAAGAGTACTCAGGCATTTGTTTATTACATGGAAGCCTTCCTTTCTAGACTTAGCTCACTGGGGGAAGGGACTGGAGCCTGACTCTTAAGGGTCTGTGATAACAGACCCTTGCTCACTCACACATACAATGCACAGTTCACAGACTTCTCTTGCCCCAGTACCTGTGCTCTTCAACTCCTTCCCAGCACTTGGAGTTTTAAGACAGGGAAATATTTGGGAGGGCTAGAGAGGAGGGCAACAGGTGTGATAGGTAGTGGTAGCAGAATCCAGGGCTTGAACTAGGGGTTATATGCACCTTTTTTCTGAAGCAGATCAATGGAAATGGCTTCAGAGCTGCCATCTGGGGACAAACAAAACTCAGCTGGAGGCTTCTCAGTCAAGGAAAAGGGGTCTTGTAAGTCTGGATAGGTCAGTGGTAATGGCTTCACTACTTGACCTGAAAAGAAGAGAAAAATCAGTCTTTAGCAACTGTCATTCCAAGAGTTGCAGCTCAGTTCACACTCTCTGAGACATGTTCCTTTGAGACTGGCCCCTTCTCTAGTCCTTCCTAGCTGTGGCAGAGCCTGTCCTGGGTACACTGGAAACCTTGCCCACATACCATTCAGCCGGCAGTTCAGGTGGCCAGCGGCACTGAGGGAGCTAGGAAACTCAAAGATGGGGTTTCTTCGGCCCAGCCGAGCTTCCTGTGGCCTTCGGTCTAGGCTCCCTGACAAACCAGATGGACCTAGTGGGTTCTTCCTCCTGTATTCCCGCCACTTGAGGGCTTGAGGGGATAGGTGGTTGGCTAGAAGCAGAACGGGTTAGCAGAAGAGACAGACAGGCAAGAGTTAGCAAGAGACAGCATTTGGGTGGACACGACACCCAAGGGGCCCAAGTGAAATGGTAGGGTTGGTCGTATGTATACTATGCACAAATGCTGGGGAAGGCAATGCAGACATCTCAACCTCTGACCCCAGGCTAGAATATGGGAGGTAGAAATACTTGGGTGGGTGAGGGGTGAAGCTCATACCGTTACTGGGCCTGGATGCCATGCTGCCCTCACCACCTCCCCGGACCAGGCTCTCTGCTCGGCTGAAGCCAGATCTCCAGGAGCCCAGAGGTGGCAAGCTTCCTATTCCATGGAGTCGGTACTCAGCCAAGGTCAGTGTCTTCTGATCCTCCTTCTGTGGCTGCTGGGAGGTGGCAGGTTGGACAGCAGGAAGATAGGAGTGGCTCCATGGGGGTAGGTTTTCTGGGGCTTTGGCCTGCTCTGGGGGAGGTGAGCATGAAGTGGAGGCAGAAGAATCAGTGCTGGGCCCAAAGGGGCCAGCACTCCGGATGGGCGAGTAGCTGCCCAGGGGTGATGGCCGCGAGGTCTCTGGCTCAGGCCCAGCTTTCCTGGCACCTCTGCCAGTGGTTTGAGGGGTAGATGCCTGTGGCTCCCCTGAGGGAGCTGAAGGTGGAACTTGTGCAGCAGGGGCAGCCAGTGGGGCAGATTGCTGTGTACGGCTGCAGCCAGAGAGGTTGTAGAGCTGGGAAAGGCTGTGGAGGGCCCGGGACTTGGCCAGCTGCTTGGGGAAGTGGTGCTGGAACACGAAGGGCTGGATGGGCAGTGTGGTTGGCCTCTGCTCTTTGCTGTAGCGAAGGACTGGCCGGGTCTCAGCACCACCCCCTGTAGCAACAGCAATGGAGAAGGAATCAGATAGACAATGAAAACCATGAGAGAAAACACAGAAGCAGAGATAGGAGATGATGTCCACTGGGGAAAGGGGAAAGATGGGCAGTACCTGGGTCAGAGGAATTGAATGGAATACAAGTAATTTCAGTATGTGGAACGGGATGCTATTCTTGCTTTCCTTTGCAAAACCTTTCCTACTGTATTTATGATACTGGACCTTCTTGTAACTCTTTGTTGTTCAGTCCCCCCTCATTATCTTGACTTCAAAGGTGGTACATCTTAAGGCTCAATTCTTACATCTCATCTTACACTTTCTCCTTTGAACAGCTTAAGTTCAGTCTTTGAAACAGATTGACTCCCAAGCTTTAGCCCTGACCTTCTTCTTGGTCCTTATCATTCTGCTTTAAGGCTCTGCTATTGCTTAAAATTTGCTATTTCAAAACAGATCATCCATGACCTTTCTCCTTCTGTCCTGATGGCTTCCATTCCTGTTTGATGGCAGAACTGCCATCTTCTTTGTTCTTAAGGCCTAAAGACTTAAGAGTCAGAGTTACAGATTTTCAGCACTGGCTTCAAGATTTTTCTCATCACCTCCTCTCAAAGCCAGCACATTTTACCCTTAAGCAAATCTAACCATAATAAAACATTTCTTTACTTGCAGCCAGAACCTGTCTCCCTGTTATCCCTACTCCAACTCTCTCATGATTCCAGTGTTGGAACCACAGAGTCCGCAACTGCTCCCTCTGCATAGAGATGAGTTCCCCGAGGATATCCCACTCCTGTTCTTTCAGCCAGTCCTCAGATCAATGTCCCTCAAACCATGTGGCTCAGAACTAAACACAAAACTCCAAGACAGTGCACAGTAGGATAGTGTATGGACTGAGCTTCTAACAAAGCAACACACATACTGTAAAACATCAGAACAAACACAAGGTGGCACTATAAGCATTCCCATAGCCTAAATCCTGGCTTGCCCACCTGCAGGGCTGCTCACCAACTCTGTATGGCCGGAATTAGTATTCTTACCTGACAATCAGGAAATTTGAAACTGAGAGCCTAAGTCATTTGTTCAAGGTCACATGACTAGTAAGTGGCAGAGCTAGAATTCTCAACTCTGAAGCCAATGTTCTTTTTACTGCATTACACTACACATCAAATAGTATCAGGCTAGTTTTCCTACCCCTCTTTTTTCAGCATTGTAGGGGATGGGGACCATAGCTCCAGTAGCAGAATGTTTCAGAATCACTCTTGAGGCAACTTTCAAACTGTACCTTCCTGTCATCTCCAGGCAGTGCTTACAGAGCAACCTTTGTCATTCTCCCTTGCTCACTATGCTCCAACCAAGCTTCTTTCTGTCCTTAAACAGGCAAGTTCATTAATACCTCCAGGCCTCTGTACCTGCTGCTCTTTCTGCCTGAAATCTTCTCACCATTCACGCATCAGCTCAAATAGCATGCCCTCTGTAAGACATTCTCTGACCACCTGAGCCTTTCTGGCAAGATGCTGTCTATACCATCACTCTCTTTTATTTTCTTCTCGGCATTTTTTTTTTTTTCTTTTTGGCTGGGGCTGGGTTTGAACCTGCCACCACTGGCATATGAGGCTGGCGCCCTGCTCCTTTGGGCCACAGGTGCTGCCCTCAGCATTTTTTCACTATCAGAAGAAGTTATCTTTTTTTTTTTTTAGAGACAGAGTCTTATTATGTGGCCCTCGGTAGAGTGCTGTAGCGTCACAGCTCACAGCAACCTTAAACTCTTGGGCTTAAGTGATTCTCTTGCTGCAGCCTCCCAAGTAGCTGGGACTACAAGCACCTGCCACAACGCCCGGCTATTTTTTGTTGCAGTTGTCACTGTTGTTCAGCTGGCCCGGGCCAGGTTCAAACCCACCAGCCTGGTGTATGTGGCTGGCGCCCTATCCACTGAATATGGGCACTGCCCCAGAAGTAATCTTTTTAAATGTGTTCATTGCCTATTACTCTTCATAAGAAGCCCAGAAAAGTGTGATCTTTTATAGACACATATTTATATTTTTGAAACAGAGCCTCAAGCTGTCGCCCTGGGTAGAGTGCCATGGCATCACAGCTCACAGCAATCTCAAACTCTTGGGCTTAAGTGATTCTCTTGCCTCAGCCTCCCAAGTAGCTGGGATTACAGGTGCCTGCCACAATGCCTGGCTATTTTTTTGTTGTAGTTGTCATTGTTGCTTAGCAGGCCCGGGTCAGGTTTGAACCTGCCAGTCCCAGTGTATGGGGCTGGCACCCTGACCACTGAGCATGGGCAGTGAGCCAAGGGATCTTATATTTTTTCTTTGCTGTATCCTCAGTGCCTAGAACAGAGCCTGATACAGAGTAGGTACTGAATAAAGATGTTAAATGAATCAAGTCCCTACTGTGAGTCTCAATTCAGGCTAGTCTTATTGCATCCAGAATCTTCCGACATAAATCAGCTAGCTTCCTGAAAGAACAATTTTATCTCCTGAGTTTCCTATTGCCCATAGAATAAAGTCTGATCTCAGTGAACTTGCTGCCCACACCTGCCACAAATTAGGCTGTTCCACCCCAAACTTCCACACTTGTCATCCTCATTAATTCTCCAACCCCCATCTTTAGGTACACAGTTTTCCCACTGGGAACATGTCCTTCCTTCCCATTTATTTAAATATCAATTTTCAAGACTAAGCTGACCCTGGGTATCAGATTAGGCCATCCCCACATAGCTTTATAAACCCTCTATATAAACTATGTCTGAATTAGACCTGTATTCCTACTCTTTTAAAAAATTCTCCCTGCTAAGTTCCAAGGATATGGTTTGAAGCAGAGGAATAAGATCAACATCAGGTAAGAAAGGAGGCTGGCTCACTGTGGGGACGGGTCTTAGTTCTACCCTCAGGGAACACACAGAACAAGATTCCCCACTTTTGTATGCGATAGCCCTTAAGAAAATTGGAGACAGAGACTATATTCACCTGAGCCTGCTCTTCTCTAGGTGAGGCAGCCCCATCTTCTTTTTTTTTTTCCCCATCTTCTTGAAATGTAGTGCCCAGAACTCAACGGACCACTACTGAGCACTCACTGGTTCAGAAGGGGTGGAAGGGACTATCCACTCTCCTCTCTGGAGTCTGCATGAATCCAGTCATTTTAACTTTTTGGAATCCCGATCAAAATGCTGACTCATTCTGAGTTTGCAATCAGTATCTTAAATCAATTCAAGTGTGGTTTGCAAAACAAACTTCACACTGGTACCTGCTTCATTAGTTTTGTTCTTTTACAATTTGGTAAGATCCTTTTGAATGTTGATTCTCGGGATCTCAGAGAGTCTTCTCAGCTTCTTACTGTCATTCCCAGATTGGGTCAACCTGTTTCTTCTTTTGTCATTCATAAATCTGATGAAATGTCATTTATTTTTTGATTAAAAAAAGCCGTACAGAATCAAGAGCAAACTGGAGACTTAGGGAGCAGAGCAGCATCTTGATATGAAAAATCTTATCTAATAGAAAAAACACTTGTAAAGCCTCTCCTTCCATCTCAGATTTTTCTTGCCCTTGGAATGCCGGCCAGAGCACTCCGCCAGACAGGCCCAACAGACACTGCAGTCTAAGAAGGGACTGGGTTCCAAAGGGCTCTGGCCAATCCCTGCTATTTCTGACCCTGTCTTTTCCCTAGAAACTTTTCTTCCAGCACCTGCCCCAAGGCCAGTTACTCTCTATATGTTCAGAAGTGTGAGGTCTTCTGATAGGCCAACAGATCCTACCTAGGAACTGCCGCCCTGTTTCCTTTCCCTTTCTTCCCACTTTCTGAGACCTGGCTTCTGCCTTCTCTATTCCCAAATGCTGCTTTCAGGATTTTTCAGCCTTATCTTAGGTGATTTCTCTTTGGAACTCATTTGGTTTAACCTAACTCTTTTTTAAAACTTCCCCTTCCTTTGGTTCCTGTGACTTCACTCTCTCCTAGCTTTTCTTCTGGCTAATTCTTCTCAATTTCTGAGGGTTGTTCTGCTTACCTTAGTCATATGATTCCCTTTAAAACTCCACACATTCTCCCTGGGTGCTCTCATCTCACATAGCTTCAACTACCACTTTTATTCCAATGACTTTCTAGTCTACCTGGTAGTCTCTTCTGATTTTCAAGGAGACACCCTCCAGTCCATCTTCTACCCAAATCACTAGTGATCTTTCCAAAATGCAAATCACAACATGCTACTAAGCAAACAACAACACAAGCCAAACAAAGACAAACAAATGCCACTTCTCCAGCTGAAGTTCTTCAATGGTTCCACCCCCATCCCACTATGGCTATGCCAAATTATTTGTAGTTCCTAGTAAGCATCAAGCTATTCTGTGCTTTGGTTTGGTACAGACTATTCTTAGCCTTTAACATTCTTCTTACAAGTCTTCACAGACCCTACTCCTAATCATCTTTGTAGACTGGGCTTAAATGTACACTGTATTAGCAGTCCTCCCTGGACATTTCAGTCTGATTTTGATACCCCTCTCACTGACCAGTACTATACCTGCTGTCTCTGCATTTTAATTATCCGTTTCCTTCCTCAGCTGGAATTCCTTGAGAACAGAGATTGTCTTTAACATTTCTGTCACCAGTACCACCTTAACATGGAGCCTAGTATAAAATACTTACTTAAAATGTAATAAAATAAATAGGGCAAGAGCTGGCCTATAGAAGTCACTTGTACTTAAAAGTCAAGGGTCAGGTCTCAGGCTCTTTACAGAGTAGCTACAATTACTGATCCAAGAATAAATTTCACTGGCACCCAGTGCGGTTTTCCTGTTGGATATATCCTTTGGTTGTCCCTGAAGCAATGCAAATTCCTAAATGTCCCAAACTGAACTCATGCCTTGTCCCTCTTCCAGTACATCTACTGTGGTTACAGCCCGTATGCATGGTATCATCATTGTTTCAGTCAAATAGTCTTCTGAAACTTCATTTCCCAACATGTCAGCTTCTAAGTCTCGATTTTATCTCAGCGTATTTTTGAATCCTCTATCTTCCTCCCCACTGCCCACTGTACCTGTGGGATATGCTCTGCTGGAGCGATAGCAGATGAGGTTGAGAAACCACTAGTGATATAGATGGGTGGCTGGCAGGAACCTATCAGCAAGGAGGTCATGCACATATTCTGGTATTCTCTAACGTTTAAGTTCCTTACCGTCAGCTCTAGCTCTTGTATCCCTCTGGGTATGGCTGTTGGCTGGGCTCCCTGGGAGAGCAGGCCCTGGATCCATCGGCTGGGCCAAGAGGCCTGGTCCAGAAGCTCTGAGGCCATTTGGAGGCATTTCACTGGACTGGGGACCCTGACAACCCTGAGTGGACCAGGGTTCTGGGCCAAGTAGGTCTATGCCTGGCCCTAAGGGCATGGGTGGTAGGCTATGGCTACAGTGAGTGTCTTCATCCAGTGGGGCCCCCCTATCTTGTTGGGCCTCTTGGATGGGTGTGAACTCCTGGGAGGAGTCCCCAACGCTCACCCGAAGTGGGGGGGAGCCAGAGCTTGCAGTTTTCTTCCGGCCCTTGGCCAGCTCAGCAAAGGAGGTGACCCTCCTGGGTGGGGAGCTAGGCCCAGCCAGGGCTGCAGGGCCCTCACTCAAGCGTACTGGGCAACTCAACATGCGTTCCAGTGAGCCCAGGCGGACAGGAGGGCTGCGTTCAAGGCTGCGATCGTAGCTGCGAGAGCGCTGACGTCCAGAGCTGAGGTTGGGGGGTGAAGTATTGGTGTATACTTGCCCCTCTAGCACAGTGGGGGCCATGGCAGCTGCTGCTTCTGCTGAGGAACCCACTGCCTCTTGTTCCTCTGGCTGGATGTCTGGCTTCTGGAATAGGTAATACTCAGAAGGCTGGCTGGGGCCTGGGTCTGGGCCAGGGCCTGGTGGGGGACTTATCTTGGTGTGTTCCTCAGAGCAGCTGGTGATAGAAGAGCCTGCAGGACTTGGGGATGACTGGGAGGACAAGTCACAGGTGACAAGTTTATAGTAATTTTGTGTGGCCACAACAAGACGGGCCTGGCTCTGGAAGCAGGCTGTGAGGTCAGCCACAGCTGGACAGGGCTCACAGTGAGGACGGTAGGAGTTGCAGTTGGCATCAAGCTCAGGAGATGAGGCATGAGGACAACCATAGCCCCCTTCCCTTCCTCCACTTTCAGGGTGGTGGGACTCACAAGACATCTTAGACTCAGCTGGGGAGGGCTGCAGGTCCAGGTAAAAAGCGCCAGGGTCTGAGTGGCTGCAGAAGGAAGAGTCGCTGCAGGACTGTGGGGCAGAGTTGAGATTGGCACGGGAGTTGCCATGCATCTTGTTGTAGAGGGTGCTGAAGGTGACCAGCACGCCATCTGAACTATTACAGGAGGAGTCGCTCACGTAGCCCATTGACTGGTCAGCCGCCTCAGACTGGCTGGATGTGCTACTGCAGCGGCAGTGCTGGGCTCCTAAGTTGGAGCACCCAGGGTTCCTTGGGGATTCATCTGAACTGAGCTTCCATTCCTGGTCAAAGGAAAAGCCAGAAGTATCACTGGCACCACCCCCACTGCCACTCCCACCAGGCCCCCCACATTCATCTAGCTCCATCGTCTCTGCTTCTAGTTCTGGCCGGCAGCAGTGGCTGGTGCTGCACTGCTGGGTATCCAAGGTCATCACTGGCTTGTGTTCCTGCCCTACCACCACTCCAGCCCGACTGCGTGTTGCCCCCCATGGCTTGCCCACTCTTGGGCCAGATGGTGGCAGCTGGAAGGAGGATAGATGGAAAGTGGGCTGGCCAGTGCCATGCAGGTGGAAAGACTGCTGGGTGGAATTGTCACCAATGCTGTCATCATACAAGTCACTAAATCCTGGCTCACTCACACCTTCCTGAAGCAGGAAGGGATTGTGTCGTTTGGGAGCCCCAGGGCCTCTTCCATCCCGATCCCTGCTCTTGATGCTGTCTGTAGGCCGCACAGATCCCCCTGGAGCAGAGTGTAGGCTGCTGAATAGTAGGGAGTCAGCTTGTCCCAGGTCTTGATCAGCCTGGGTGATGCCTAGCTCTGGTGGGCAGAAGGGATTTGGTCTTGTGCTTCCACTGCCTCCACTTGCCCCTCCACAGCACTGCCTGTCTGGAACTTGACAGTGTACCAGGGGGATATGATGGACGATGAGGGTCTCTCCCGTCAACTTTGGGGGACTATCCATTCTGGAAAGTTCGAACAAGGGCATCAACAGCACCAGACACTGCCCCCAGAGCCCAGTGGGGCAGAACACATTTCATCAGGAGATCTTGGTACCTGGAGAGGGAAGGAAAGAAAAGGAACCTAATGTCACCTCCCTGGAACTCAGAGACATGCCATTCTCTACATCGTTTTGAGGTGGAGAAGAGCTTGAGAGAAAAGTCTCCGAGTCAAGGTGGAACTCTGATCATGTAGTCTGATACACAGATGGGTACCCCACCACACTTTCAGCATTGCATAGGTCCAGCTACTGAGATTTGCTTTCATTTTAAAGTCACCTGGTCTCCAATGGTAATCCAAGTCTAAAGGGGCCAGGCCCTAATGCCACATATGAAGGTGGGGATCTCTGGGGTAGCCCTTTCCCCTTTTCTTTCAAGAACCCTATCCTTAGCAGTGAGCAATGACTAGTTCTGGGTACAAGAAAAGTATGAATAGTGATATAACTAAGAAAAAATGATCAGGCTATCTAAAAGGATGCAAGGCACTGAGGGGATACAGAGATGACTTAGACACAGCTCTAGCCTGCACATTTACAGACGAGGAGAAAAACTGTGAATAACGTATCATGTACTGATAGCAATTAGCTATGATTTTATAAAAAACATTTAAAAATATCATTTGACCAAATGACTACTACCTTTGACCAAATGACCCCCTTATGACTCCCAGAATACTTATCCCTCTCTGATGACTGTGGACTGAGTGTTCTTACTATCCTAACTACTGTACTGCAGTTTGAATGCAGAGATTGAGTTGGGCATCAAG
Source organism: Otolemur garnettii (assembly GCF_000181295.1). Taxonomy (NCBI): domain Eukaryota; kingdom Metazoa; phylum Chordata; class Mammalia; order Primates; family Galagidae; genus Otolemur; species Otolemur garnettii. Next base: position 744,629 of record NW_003852567.1, read on the forward strand.
GTGACTCAACCTCATGATGCCAACCTCTTCCACCGCAACGGGGGTGGGAGTCTTTTATCTATTTTGTATTACCCTAACTCATATTCACATAAGGCATGAGAGGCATATAACATTCTTTTTTTTTTTTTTTTTTTTTTGTGTGAGACAGAGCCTCCAGCTGTCACCCTGGGTAGAGTGCTGTGGTATCAGAGCTCACAGCAACCTGCAACTCCTGGGCTCAAGTGATTCTCCTACCTCAGCCTCCCAAGTAGCTGGGACTACAGGCAGCCGGCACAATGCCCAGCTTTTTTTTTGGTTGCAGCTTTTTTTTTGGTTGCGTCATTGTTGTTTGGCGGACCTGGGCTAGATTCTGAACCTACCAGCTCAGGTATATGTGGCTGGCACCTTAGCTGCTTGAGCCACAGGTGCCGAGCCTTATATATAACATTCTTAACATTTGTCTAGCTTAGGGTACAGACCTCCCAAAGTACCCAATTCTGCCCAATTTTAGCCAAGAACCTTCACTATAGGGATCCCTAGGAAGTCTTCTCTTCCCAGTTTTACCTTGGCTAAAGTAACCTTTTTTTTTTTTTGAGACAGAGCCTCAAGCTGTCCCCCTGGGTAGAGTGCTGTGGCATCACAGCTCAGCAACCTCTAACTCCTGGGCTCAAGCAAGTCTCCTGCCTCCACCTCCCAAGTAGCTGGGAACACAGGCACCTGCCACAACGCCCGGCTATTTTTTGGTTGCAGCCATTGTTGTTGTTTGGCAGGCCTGGGCTGGATTTGAACCCGCCACCTTAGGTGTATGTGGTTGGCGCCTTAGCCACTTGAGCCACAGGTGCCGAGCCACTAAAGTAATCTCTTGCTCAAGGTCTCCTGGACCCAAGACACAGAGTCCATCCTGAGCTTCTCTGGTCTCTTGGCCGCACTATGGCAGAGGGGCCTCCTCAAGTTCTTGTCTCCTGTGCTTCCAGGATCAGGTCTCAACAGTCTTCCTTCCCTCAGACTTCTCACATATAATTTCTTCTAATTCATTCATTTTTCTTCCTTCCCTTTTTATTGCCAACATTTTCCTTTCACCCATCCTGAGTCTAAATCTCTCATTGCCTTTTTCTTATTTTTCATTTAATGAACACTTGAAACTATGAATTTCTTGAAATTTAACTCATTTAGACCACAGGGTCATAGCTGTTCATGTGGAGTACCACTAGGCAAGTCACATACGCTCAAGGACAGGAATAAGCAATACATTAAAAAGTCAATTGGCTAATAAATATATGTGAGAGAGATAAGGTATTAAAATACAATTACAGTGTTTGTGTTAAATTAAATTACATTAAAATTAAGATGCAAGTATTTATAATTTTTCTTCTTCCCCTTTCTGAGAGCAAGACTCCTTTGCTGAATTTCCAAGCCTTTATGTGTTGGCTGGGGTAATGGGTAGAGATGCAGAAAGGCAGAAACTAAGAGAGGCTAAAATGACCTATAATTTAAAAAAAAAATTTTTTTTAAGAGGCAGAGTCTCACTTTATCACCCTCGATAGAGTGCCGTGGTGTCACACAGTTCACAGCAACCTCCAACTCCCGGGCTTAGGCAATTCTCTTGCCTTAGCCTCCCAAGTAGCTGGGATTACAGGCTCTGGCTACAATGCCTGGCTATTTTTTTGTTGCAATTTGGCTGGGGCCGGGTTTGAACCTGCCACTTTTGGTATATGGGGACAGCGCCCTACTCACTGAGCCACAGGTGCCACCCCTGACCTATGATTTTAATAGCTGTAGAAGAAAACGTAAGAGTAAATCCTTGTTATCCTGGATTAGGTGACGGTTTTTAAGATATGATACCAAAAGCACAAGTGACAAAAGAAAAAGGATAAACTGGACTCCATAAGAATTTAAAACCATTGTCCTGCCACATGTGGTGGCTTGCGTCTGTAATCCCAGCACTGTGGGAGACTGAGGCAAGAAGATTGCTTGAGCTCAGGAGTTCAAGACTTGTCTGAGAGTGAGACCCCGACTTATTAAAAAAATGAAAAACCTAGCAGGGAGCCACAGCAATCCCAGCGGGTTCGGGAGGCTGAGGCAGCAGGATGCCCATAGCATGAGGTTCAGGTTACAGTGAGCTATGATGCTGCTGTTCAGGGTAAAGGGTGGGACTGTCTCAACAAAAAGAAAAAAAGAAAGAAAGAAAAACAAAAATAAAAAAGAAAACAAATCATAAAATCCATTGTGCTTCAAAGAATACCACTAGAAAAAGTGAAAAGACAATCCACAGAATAGGAGAAAATATTTGCAAATCATGTATGTTATACAAGACTTCTAACCACAATATATAAAGAACTCTCACACTCAACAATAAAAAAGGAATATGGGCCAGGTGTGGTGGTTCATGTCTGTACTCCCAACACTTTGGGAGGCTCAGGCAGGAGGACTGTTTGAGATAAGGAGTTTGAGACAGCTTAGGCAACATGGCGAGAACTCTTGTCTACAAGAAAAATATCAGATGGGGCTTGACGCCTGTAACAGTGGTTATGGGGCCGGCTACATGCACCGAGGCTGGCGGGTTCAAACCCAACCCAGGCCAGCTAAACCCAATCTAGGCCAGCTAAACAACAAGGACAACTGCAACAACAACAAAAATAGCTGGGCATTGTGGTGGGCGCCTGTAGTCCTAGCTACTTGGGAGGCTGAGGCAAGAGAATTACTTAAGCCCAACAGTTTGAGGTTGCTGTGAGCTGTGACACCATGGTACTCTACTGAGGGTGACAAAGTGAGACTCTGTCTCAAAAAAAAAAAAATTAGCTGGGCATGGTGGCGGGTACCTGTAGTCTCAGCTATTTGGGAAGCTGAGGCAGAAGGATCACTTGAACCCCCTTGAGTTTGAAGTTGCAGTGAGCTATGATGATGCCATTGCACTCCAGCCTGGGTGACAGAACAAGACTCTTCCTTCAAAAAAGAGAAAAAGGGACATATAACCCAGTTAAAAACTGGGCAAAGAATGTGATTGGGCATTTCTCCAAGCAGACATACAAGTGGCTAACCAGCATGTGAAAAGATATTCAACATCATTAGTCATTAGAGAAATAAAAACCACAAGGAGATACCACTTTGCTCCCACTGGGATGGCTAAAGTAAGAAATACTGACAATAGCAAGTGCTGATGATGATGTGGAGAAATTGGAACCCCCAAATACCCTGAGGGCATTGTAAAATGGCGCAGCCACTTTGGAAAACAGTTGGACAGTTCATCAAAATACTAAACATGGAGCTAACATATGACCCAGCAATTGTATTCCTGGGCATATATCCGAGAAAAACAAAAACATGTTTGTACAAAAGCTTGATGTATACAAATGTTCATAGTGGCACAGCCAAAAAAGTGGGAGCAATCCAAATGTCCATCAAGTGATAAACGGGGGAAAAAAATGTACTTTATACATGCAACAGAATACTTGGGAATAAAAGGAATGAAGTATTGGTACCTGTTATAACATAAATGAACCTTAAAAAGATTATACTAAATGAAAGAAGCCAGTCACAAAAGTCTTCTTTGTATGTCATATGATCCCATTTATATGAAGTATCCAGAATAGGCAAATACACAGGAATAGAAAGCAGATTAGTATTTGCCAAGGGCTGGGGGTCTGGGGAATAAAAAGTAGGTACAAAAGTTCTTTTGGGGGTCATGAAACTGTTCTGGAATCAGGCAGTAAAGATAGTTACACAAGTCTCTGAATATAATAAAAATTATAGAATTTTATGGCATGTGAATTACATATCTCAATAAGGCTGCTGCTTAAAACTTTTTTAAAAACAGGTTAAAGGGCTGGACATGGTGGCTTACATCTTTAATCCTAGCACTCTGGAGGCCGAAATGGGTGGATTGCTTGAGCTCAGGAGTTCATGAACAGCCCGAGCTAGAGCAAGACCCCCAACTGTACTAAAAATAGAAAAACTGAGGCAAGAGGATCTCTTGAGCCCACAAGTTTGAGGTTTGCTGTGAGCTATGATGCCACGGCCCTGTACTAGGGAAACAGGTGAGACTCTGTCTCAAAAAATAAATAAATAAAAAATAAAAACAGATTAAGGTTTTATTTTGTACACACGATTAAGGTTTACAGAAAGAAGGATAAAGGGGTAAAGAGAAGAACTTATATGGAACTGTGGAGAGGGTTGGGCAATTGCAGAGAACAGATGAGATGAGAGGAATAGTTGCCTTAACTGTGGCATTATGGAGAAAGAGATGAAGAAGAGTTTTAGGAAGTTTTGCTGTGAGGTACATGAGATCATTTTCCTTACATTCCTCCCCATCTCTTCTCTTCCTTCATCAAGAAAATTTAGCTAAAGATCATTAGTTCTTTTCTTTCCTTTTTCCTTTTTTTTGAGACAGAGCTTTAAGCTGTTACCTGGGGTAGAGAGCTCTGGCATCACAGCTCACAGCAACCTCCAACTCCTGGACTTAAGTGATTCTCTTGCCTGGGCCTCCCAAATAGCTGGGACTACAGGTGCTGGCCACAATGCCTGGCTATTTTTTGGTTGTAGTTGTCGTTGTTTGGCAGGCCTGGGCTGTATTCGAACCCGCCAGCTCTGGTGTATGTGGTTGAGATCTTAGCTGCTTGAGTTATAGGCGCAGAGCCCATTAGTTATTTTCAAAAAATAAACCAAAAAAAAAAAAATTAAAAAAAATAAAAAAAGAAGAAAATTTTGGCCTCAAATATATATGCTGTAGGATAACAGAAAGTTGAAAAGTTGAGAATACTCTGAAAATAGCATATTATAAAAAGCATATACAGTATTACACCATTTTTGTAAATATGAGGTCAGATAATTAAGTTTGTGAACTCATCCTAGAAAAAGTGTTACATGCTATATTGCTGAATATCACTGTGGTCACTTTTGAAGTACTCCTTTAGGAAGCTAGAGCTATTGTATGAGGTTTGACAATTAAGTTCACAAATTCGGCTCGGCGCCAGTGGCTCAGGTGGCTAGGGCGCCAGCCACATACACCTAGGGTGGCAGGTTCGAATCCAGCCCGGGCCCACCAAACAACAATGATGGCTGCAATGGAAAAAAAATAGCCAGGCGTTGTGGCGGGCGCCTGTGGTCCCAGCTACTTGGGAGGCTGAGGCAGGAGACTTGCTTGAGCCCAGGAGTTGGAGGTTGCTGTGAGCTATGCCATGGCACTCTACCCAGGGGGACAGCTTGAGGCTCTGTCTCAACAACAAAAAAAAGTTCACAAATTCATCCTAGAAAAAGTGCTTTGAAGGGTGGATGTTGGTACTTGGCTTCCCAAGGGGAGTACTTTGAAGGTGACCACAGTGATTTTTTTTTTTTTTTTGAGACAGAGTCTCACTTTGTTACCCTCCGTAGAGTGCTGAGGTCTCATAGCTCACAGCAACCTCTAACTCTTGGGCTCCAGTGGTTCTCTTGCTTCAGCCTCCCAAGTACCTGTGACTGTAGGTGCCTCCCACAACTTCTAGTTAGTTTTTAGAGATGGGGTCTTGCTCTTGCTCAGGCTGGTCTTGAACCTATGAGCTCAGGGCAATCCACCTGCCTTGGCCTCCCAGAGTGATAGGATTATAGGCCTGAGCCACTGTGTCCAGTGAAGGTGACCACAGTGATATTTAGCAATGAGGTATGCAGCACTTTTTCTAGGATGAGTTCCCAAACTTAATGGTCTGACCACAGAAGAATATAAACATCTACCACAAAATATTAACAGTGCCTATCTCTGTTGAAGTGATTTTGGATTATTTTTAATTTTATTCTTTTGTTTCATCTATATTTTCTAATATAATACCCATTATGTACATAATTTAAACAAGTCTTTTTCTTCAAGGAAAAAGCTTCTCTTTACATATAGTCCTAGGTTTCTCCTGGCATTAGTGATGGCCATAATACTGAAGCCTGGCCTCTAAGGAGCATAGAGAACTTTCTTGTGCATACAGCAATAATTTTAGGGGTATACCCATCACTTATCTTCCATGGGTACTTTTTTTCCCTTTTAAACCACCATTTTCAAGAGGTATTCACAGGAATACACATATAAGAATTTATGATTCTAAACCACAAAACCATTACTAGGACACACATGCCTTCATATGGAAAAATACAGTGATACAGAGACACAGAATCTAGAAAGCTAATCCTCTGAATCAGAGAGGAAGAATAAATGAGTATGGTAGGTGACAGTGGAGCCTTGGCTGGAGGGTATTGACAACCATATTGTAATACTGTGTCTACATATCAGCCTCCCACACTAGGACGCAGTTCCTTGAGGTCAGAGATTGTTATGTACTCAACTCTGGGTCTCTGGAACTTGTTACACAGTGCTTGGAACATGGTAGGTGCTCAGTTATTAGTTGATTATTAGTTTTTAATTTTATAAAGCCAAATATATTATTTTTTTCTTTTATGGTTAAAGCTTTTTGTATCCTTGGTGGCTGGGTGTGGTGGCTCATGCCTGTAATCATAACACTCTGGGAGGTGCAGGCAGGTGGATTGCTTAGGCTCATGAGTTTGAGACAAGCCTGAGCAAAAGCGAGACTCTCTCTCTACTAAAAATAGAAAAACTGAGGCAGGAGGATCACTTGAGCCCAAGAGTTGGAGGTTGCTGTGAGCTAGGATGCCACAGCACTCTACCCAGGGGACTCTGTCTCAAAAAAAAAAAAAAAAAAAAAAGCTTTCTGTGTCCTGAGAAATCTTTATTTATCTTAAGATCATAGAGAAATTTTCCTATGTTTTCTTTTAAAAGCTGTAGAGTTTCAGCTTTTACATTTAGGTTATTGAATCTTACTTTAAGTATTATCAAGCTCTTTCACTGACTGATTTCATTTTATTTTACAGCCAAAGGGAAGTTCTGCAGGCATGCATGAGATTTTGTATGGTGCCTTGCCCCACCCCCTTCACATTTTTTACAAAGCACTTTTTATGTATGTTATATTTCACTGATCTTTCCACTGACTTACCAAAGGAGGCAGAGCCATTTTCATTTTAAAAAATAAGGAAATTACTGGGTGTGGTAGCTCATGCCTGTAATCCTAGCACTTGGGAGGCTGAGGGGGGTGGATTGCCTGAGCTCACAGCTTCAAGACCAACCTGAGCAAGAGCGAGACCTCGTCTCTTAAAAAAAATAGCTGGGCTTTGTGATAGGCACTTGTAGTCCCAGTTACTTGGAAGGCTCAGGCAAGAGAGTCACATAAGCCCAAGAGTTTGAGGTTGCTGTGAGCTAAGATGTCACAGCGCTCTACCATGAGTGACCAAGTGAGACAGACTGTCTCAGAAAAAAAAAATGGAAATTGACACCCAGAAAATTAAAACAACTAGCCCAAAATAACTCAGGGAATAAATAACAGAATTAAGAAGAGACTCAGGAATCATAACTTTTGACCTTTAGTTAAGAATGCAAGGATAGGCTTGGCGCCTATAGCTCAGTGGTTAGGGCACTGGCCACATACACCTGGGCTGGCAGGTTCGAAGTTGGCCTGGGCCTGCTAAAGAGCAATGACAACAACAACAAAAATAGCTGGGTGTTGTGGTGGGTGCCTGTAGGCCTAGCTACTCTGGAGGCTGAGGCAAAAGAATTGCTTAAGCCCAAGAGTTTGAGGTTGCTGTGAGCTATGATAGCATAGCACTCTATGGAGGGAGACATAGTGAGACTCTCTCTCAAAAAAAAAAAAAAAAGCAACAGTAGAGTAAATTGTACATATAACTTGATTTCAGACACCCCAAAGCACATTTCTTTAGAGCATATCTCAGATTTCTTTCCTGGGAGTGACCTGGTCTATATCAAGACAAGTTTAATACTGTGGCTCACAAGTTCCAACAAAACTGAAGAGGAAACATTGAGCCAGAAGAGCTCATTTCAGACTCTTTTTGTACCCTAATTAAGTAGAAAGACATAGAAGGCGAGGAGGGGAAGAAACAGAGGATCCAGAGTGAGAAGAAAGTAGAAGCTCTTTCAGAAGATGAGTACTCTAGCTCTACCTACGAGGTAGACAGTGGAGTGGTGTGCCTACCCAACATAAAAGTTATGAAGTCTAGCTCTCCAGAATCAGGAAAAGCCTGTTATGAGAGCCCGTTTCTTGGCCCTTGTTGCAAATGAGTGCCTCTTGGTCTATCATAATACTATTTATTAGTAATCCTTTATTAAGTACTTATATGCCAGGTAATTTACGTGTATCATCTCTAATTCCACTGTAACACATTCAAGTAGGCCTAATCACTCCCATTTTACAGATGAGAAAACCAAAGCTTAGTGCATATAAGTAGTTTGCTCACATTTACACAAATGAGATGAAATTCAAACCCAAGTCTGCCCAATTTTTTTTTTTTTTAAGAGACAGGAGTCTCACTTTATTGCCCTTAGTAGAATGCCATGGCATCACAGCTCACAGCAACCTCCAGCTCTTGGGCTTAGGCGATTCTCTTGCCTCAGTCTCCCGAGTAGCTGGGACTATATGCGCCTGCCACAATGCCCGGCTATTTTTGTTGTTGTTGTTGTTGCAGTTTGGTCGGGGCCTGGTTTGAACCCGCCACCCTTGGTATAGGGGGCCGGTGCCCTACTCACTGAGGCACAGACACCGCCCAAGCCTGGCCAATTCTTAATTATTTCCACTACAACTGCCTCCCAAAGAAAAGGATCAGGACCACACGCTCTTCTTATAGTCCTGGCATTTACCCTGCTCCCAGAACAGCAACTTCCTACCTTTCCTGGGTAGGCCCACAGTCTAGCCCTCACTTACATGGGTTATATCTACTTGCCTCTCTATTCTCTGAACCTTCAGTCCTTTCATATTACTGTTCCCATGCTCTGATAACACTTGTCAACCCCACCTCCTGCCTAGTTCCTAGCCCTCATGTCTCTGCCCCATTCATGGTACCCAAACTTCCTTTCTCCTGCTCTGTGGTTCACATTCCTAGACACTTCCTGGGAACTAGCAAACTGCCATAACTACCCAGTGTGCTCCTCAACCACGTATTTGCACAATGTCGAACTACCTTCTCCTATTATCCTATGTTTCTAAATCGCCCACCAAGGTGCTCAGTGGAAATGGGAATTTAAGCAACTCTTTCTACCTGCTCAGCAAAAGGGAAATTATCTGGGTGGAAAAGCCCAGAAGAAAGGTTTACCTGTCTTTGGTCATGAGAGTCTTTCTGCCATAGAAATCCCCTCCCTATTTTTTGGCCTTCTGAAGGAAGACTGGGAAGACAATGGTATTCAGTTGCTATTATCTAGCAATCTGACCTTGACTTGAGACCCAGATAAGGAGCCTCTGAGATAGGGCTGATAACTCTTTTCCTGACTGGGTCTTCTCTTGAGTAGAATTGAAAGGAAGAGAGCAGGAGGGTAGATTTGGGAATGTCAGCTTATATTTAGGTCTCCACCTGCTAGGAATCTAAGTCTGTATAACAAGGCTGATTATAACAAGTCAGGTGCCCCAGGCATTGCAATGACTGTGCCCCTCTCCTGTATTGTAGGGCCTTTTGGCTACATTCTTGCTTACTCCACCCTTACCTGGAGCCTACTGGCTCCCAGAGCACTAGAAGATATGGTGTGTGTGTGTCTGTGCATGTGGAGGAAAAGGCTTCCCAGCTCTTGAAAGCTGAGTGGATCCCTGAATATTCTCCATCATAAATTTACAGTAGCTTTAGGGATGTCTCCTCCCATTAAGTCTTTGTTTCTAGATCTTAACTCCCCCATACTATAGCATCTTCATTAGAAATGTCCAGAAAGAAAGGACAGAATCTTCTGCTTCTTGACAAAATAGCATAAATGGCATTCGCCCAACCCAGGCATTTCCCCATCCCTGCACCACAGCCCAAATGTATGCATGATGAGCTTGTCTAATGCTTATGCTCACGCCCTGCTCAGTTCCCCCCCACCCCACTCCACCCCGCCCACCTCTTCCTTTTGGAAAGACAAAGCCAACCCTCAGAAGCCAGGACCCAAACGTGCTATCCTGGCATCTCTGCCCTGCCCCTCCCCCAAGCCCCGCTGAGCCATACCTCTGTAAGGAGCCAGACCCAGAGGCTTCTGTTCCTTTTGCACTCCGATCAACCTGTACCTTGACAGTTCCAGCTGAGGCACTGTTCTACGGGACCTGGGCTGATTTCCTAAGATCTGATTTCTGTTAATACAATGGCATCGTTGCTAATGCAGGGAGGCTGCGCAATCCCAGCCCTAGCCTCCTTGCTGCTGCCGCGGCTGCTGGTGCTGTGGTGACGTTGCTGCTCAGGGAAGGGGGAAGGGTAAGGAGCAGGCATGCCCACAGTGCAGCCACTCAGCCTCCCTCCCTGTCGGTCCCTGTGGGCCTGTTGGCCTGGGGAAGGGGGAGGGTAGAGACAGAAGTCAGCCACAGAGCGCAATTAAGTGCTGGAGATGGAGAATTCTCAAGACAGCAGTGGGAAAATAGGGAGAACTGCGCCTAGCTTCTCTCTAGTCCTTACGAGTCTCAGGGAAGATGTCTGGGCAGGGCCTTGGAGCTTCCTCCCTCTCTTCCTTCCTTCCTTCCTTAGGCCCCTCCTTTTAGATCTTAGCCAGAAACCTCTCCCTCCTCTTTTCACCCACTGTGAATGACTCCTTGTTTTCCAGCTTTTTCTCTCACTAGGATTCAGACTAGTCTCAGGCAGAGCCATCAGCCTGGGAGGGGTATTCGTAAAGCCCTGAAAAGGGGCTGCAGCAACCAGTCACCGTTCTGCTAGCTGTAAAGCCAAGCTCAGTCCTTGGGGGTGTCTAATTAGTTTTAGCACTAGGCTTCCTTGGATGTGCCTCCTCAGGAAACGGGGTCTGTCTCAGAAAGAGAGGCTGGGCCAGGTACAGTGGCGCATGCCTATAGTATGAGCACTTTGGGAGACTGAGGTGGGAGGATCACATGAGGCCAGGAGTTCAATACCAGCCTGGACAAGAAAGGAAGGCTCCATCTCTTAAAAAGAAATTTAAAAGCTGGGTGTGAGGCTGGGTGGAGTGGCTCACACCTGTAATCCCAGCACTCTGAGAGGCTGAGGTGAGTGGACTGATTGAGCTCACAAGTTCAAGATCATCCTGAGCAAAAGCGAGACCCTGTCTCCACTAAAAATAGAAAAACTGAGGCATGAGGCTCGCTTAAGCCCAAGAGTTAGAGGATGCTGTGAACTATGATGCCATAGCACTCTATCCTGGATGACAGCTTGAGACGTTTATCTAAAAAAAATAATAATAATTAATAAATAGATAATAAAAGGTGTGGTAGCACACGTCTATTATCCTAGTCACTCAGGAGGTTGAGGCAGGAGGATCCCTTAAGCCAAGAAGACTGAGGATGCAAAGAATTCTCAGTCCTGCCTTATAGAGTCCTCTGCCCCTTCCTAGCTCAATCCTCCTCAGGTTCTGAGCCAGTTCTGTGGGGGTAAGAAAACAGGAGAAACCATAGCCAGAGCCAGTGGTACAGTAAGCAGCAGCACTGTCACTGTCCACTTCTTCTTTTTTGAGACAGAGCCTCAAGCTGTTGCCCTGGATAGAGGGCAATGGCATCACAGCTCACAGCAACCTCCAACTCCTGGGCTTAAGCGATTCTCTTGCCTCTGCCTCCCAAGTGGCTGGAACTACAGGTGCCCACCACAATGTCCAGCTATTTTTTGGTTGTAGTTGTCATTGTTGTTTGGCAGGCCCGGGCTGATTCAAACCCACCAACTCTGGCGTATGTGGCTGGTGCCTTAGCTCCTTGAGCTATAAGTACCGAGCCGTCACTGTTCACTTCATGCCACTGCTCCCTGTTACTACCCTTGAGCACAGAGATGGTCTCAAGCTGGTCTTGGTCCCCAAGCACTAGCCCAGCCTAGGGCTCCTTCCCAATGTTGACTACTATCTGGACTCCATAGCCAAGCACTTGGATTTCAGGTCCTAAGACAGCAGAGCTGGCAAAACCTCTGGCCAGGAACATAGCAGCTACCTCTCAGGACTAGAAAGAGATGAGTTTTCTTTACCTTTCTTGATTCTTCTATTCCCTATGAGACCCATGTATCCACTGACACCATGCTTGGCTGAGTGGAATTATAGAGAGGACAAAAATACACAAAGACCTGTCTCTGAGGAGCCATGGCCTCTGGAACCTACAAAGCAGAAAACAGGTAGGAAAGGGAGACTGCAGTTCATAAAACTAGCTAACCATTGGGAGTCCTCTTGAAGAGGTTTAAAGGAGCAGAAATGGTGTTATTACATTTCCCTTTCCCTTAGCTGATACAGAACACAAAGAGAGTTGAACGAGCAGCACTAGGTTTAGGCAGAGTTGATCTCCATGACCAAGTGCTTGGAGTTCAAGCACTTTGGCCCTGAAATTTCTGTAAGGCTAAGCCATGCACTGTACTGGAAAACTAGTACTTAAGAAATGTTTCCAGTTGCTTCTGGAAGGTGGCAGCTCTCATACTTTCAGTACTTGGCTTAATTCACCACATCACAGACCACAGTGTCACTTACTTTCCAACCACTACTGCCAAAGATCTATAGGGCTTTTGATGAAAGATCAAATTATTTCCTAGCCAGAAAAAATATACAAATACTGTCACTTATAAACCTCAACTGCCTTTTTACTAGTCTCTTCACCTGCAATCTACCGTCCAGTACTCCCAGATTTACCTCTCTAAAGCACCACCTTTCTTCAATGATGAAGGAAGTTTTTCAAGAAAATTTCTCCTTCCTAGAACTCTGGGAGGCTGAGGTGGGTGGATTGCCTGAGCTAATGGTTCAAGACCAACTTGAGCAAAAGCAAGGGCAAGACCCCATCTCTAAAGATAGCCAGGTGTTGTGCAGGTGCCTGTAGTCCCAGCTACTTGGGAGGCTGAGGCAAGAGAATCATTTGAGCCCAAGAGTTTGAGGTTGCTGTGTGCTATGATGCCATGGCACTCTACCAAGGGCAACAAAGTGAGACTGTACCTCACCAGGAAAAAAAAAAAAAAGAAAGAAAGAAACGAAAAGAAAATTCCTCCTGTTCCTGTAAATGGCTTCCCACTACCCAGAGAAGCAAGTTGAAATTCCTCATTTGGGCTTTAAAGGTCTTCCATCTTAGCTGTCTAATCCCTTTCCACCCAACCTTATTTTCCATCTCCCATCATGTAGTCCTTTAAACCTATTTTATAAGCTAATTTCCACTCTGCTGCCTTTGTTCATTCTGATTCTCTTGCCTGTTACAATGGCCATACTCAAAATTATTCAAATCTGCAAGGCCCAGAGCAACTCTTCCATTAAGTCTTCTTGGATCACCCCAGAACCAGAAATAATCTCCCTGTTCTCTGAACCAGTGGTTGCAGGATTTTTATCTTACAGACAAGAAAAAACTCCCATGAAAAACTGGGGGATCAATACAGAACTGCCAACTGCTTATACTGCCAAGTAACATCATTAAGAAAAACAAAACAGGCTCGGCGCCTGTGGCTCAAGCGGCTAAGGCGCCAGCCACGTACACCTAAGGTGGCGGGTTCGA